>NW_027288422.1:300000-390417 GCF_047511675.1 Marmota flaviventris | reverse complement strand
AATAAGGTTAGGGTTTGGGTTACACTAAGGATTCATTTTAAGAGTAGGGTTAGCATTAGGACTAGGGTTAGCATTAGGGTTGGGGTTTGGCTTGGGTAAAGGATAATGTTAGAGCTAGGGTTCGGGTTAGGGTTAGGGCTAGTGTTAGAATTAGGGTTAGGGTGAAACCTAGGGTTAGGTCTCAGATTTGGGCTAGGTTTTGGTTACCATTAGGTTTAAGGTTATGGCTAATGTATGATCTAGAGTTATGATTAGAACTAGTTTTAGATTTAGGGTTAGGACTAGGTCTAGTGTTAGGGTAAGTTTTAAGTTTAGGGTGATGTTTAGAGGTAGGGTTAGTGTTAATGTCAGAGACAGGTTCAGGGGTAGTTTTAGGGTTAAGATTAGGACTCAAATTAGGGCTAGGCTTAGGGCTAGATGTATGGTTAGGGTTTGGTTTAGGTAAAAGTTTAGGGTTAGTGTTATGGCTGAGTTTTGTTTTAGGGCTAAGCCTATGGTTAGGGCTAGCTTTAGGATTAGCATTAGGGTTAGGGATAGTGTTAGGGTTAGGGTTAGGTATAGAATTAGGGTTAGATTTAGAGTTAGGTTTAGATCTAGGGTTAGGGCAAGGTGTAAGGTTAGGGCTAGGGTTATTCTAGGCTATGGCTAGGAATAAGGTTATGGTAAGTGATAGGGTTAGAATTAGGGCTAGGGCTAGGGCAATAGTTATAGTTAGTCTTAAAGCTAGGGTTAGGGTTAGGTTTAGGATTAGGGCTAGGGTTAGTGTTAGGGTTATTCCTAGGGTTAAGTTTAGGCCTGAGGTTAGTGTTAGGGTAAGGGTTTGGTTTAGGATTAGGGTAAGCAATGGGGTTATAACTAGGTTTAGGGCTAGGGAAAGGGTTAGAGTTAGGGTTAGGTTTATGATTAAGGCTACATTTTGGGCTAGGATGAGAGCTAGTGTTCGTGTTAGGGTTAGGGCTAGGATTAGCACTAGGGGTAATATCAGGTCTAGGGTTATACTTAGGGATAGGTTTTGGGTTATGTTTATTGTTAGGTCTAGTGTAAGGGTTAGATTTAGGGTAAGGGTCAAGTTTAGAGCTATGTGTATTATTAGGGTCAGTGTTTTGCTTAAGGTTTGGTTTAAGTTAAGGTTTAGGTTTAGGGGTCGAATTAGCATTAGGGTTAGAGTTAGGGTTAGGGTAATAAATAAGCTTAGGATTAGGGTTCAGGTTAATTTTAGGAGCAATGAATAGGTTTAGGGATTGTGATAGGGTTAGGGTTAAGCCTAGGGTTAGCATTAGGTTTAGGATTTTGGATAGGGTAATGGATAGAATTAGAGCTAGGGTTAAGGCTAGGGTTATGGTTAGGATTAGGGCTAGGGTTAGGGTAGTGTATATAATTAGAGCTATGTTTAGGGCTATGGTTCACGTTAGGATTAGGGCTAGTGTTAGGTTACAGTTTGGGATAGGGGCTAGGGTTATGTTAAGGGTAAAGTTTAGGCTTTGAGCTAGGGTTAGATCTAATGCGAGGCTTAGGGTTATGGATAGGGCTAGGGTTAGGTTTAGGGTTACACTTAGGTCTATGTTCAGGCCTAGGATTAATATTAGGTTTTGTGTTAGTTAGGCCTAGGGTTAGGGCCACTGGTAATGTAAGAGGTAGGGTTAGGTCTAGTTTTAGGGTTCGGGTTATAGATAGGTATATTGTTAGGATTAGGTTTTGGTTTAGGGTGAGCTTTGGAGCTAGGATTATGTTAGGGTCAAGGGCCAGTGTTCATGTTAGAGTTAGTGTTGGGTTTAGGGCCAGAATTAGGACTAGGGTTAGGTCAAGGATAGGGTTAGAATTGGGTTATGTTAATTATTATTGTTAGGGCTAGGGCTAGGTTGTTGATTAGGTCTAGGGCTAGAGATATGGCTAGATTTAGGATTAGGTTTAAGTCTAGGGCTAGTGTTATGTTTAGGTTTAAGTATAGGATTACCGGTAGAGCTAATGTTAGGGTTTGGGTTTGGCCTAGGGTCAGGTTTAGACCTATGGTTAGTGTTAGGGTCAGATTAAGTGTCAGTGTTAGGGTTTGGGTTTGGGTTAGGGTTAGAGTTAGAACAAAGCTTAGGGTTAGGACTAGTAATAGGGTTAGGGTTTGGGTTAGGCTCTGTATTAGGGATAGGACTAGGGTTAGCATTAGGTTTAGTGTTTAGCTTAAGTTAATGGATAGGGTGTGAGCTAGGGTAAGAGCTATGGTTAGAGCTAGAGTTAGGGTATGTTTTAGGGCTAGTTTTAGGGTTAGGGTTAAAACTATGGTTAGCGCTCAGATTTGGGCCAGGTTTTGGGTTAGGTTGAGAGTAGTGTTAGGCCTACAACTAATGTATAATCCAGGGTTATGATTAGGGCTACTTTGGGGTAAGTGTTATGGTTAGGTCAAGTGTTAGGGTTAGGGTTACCGTTAGCGTGATACTTAGAGCTAGGGTTAGTGTTAGTGTCAGGGTCAGTGTTCGGGTTATAGTTAGGGTTAGGGTTAAACCCAGAATTATCACTAGAGTTAGGTCTAGGGGTAGGGTTAGTGTTTGTGTTTGGTTAAGGTTTATCATTAGGGCTATGGCTAGGTTTTGTTTAGGTCTAGGGCTAGAGATATGGCTAGATTTAGGATTAGGTTTAGGTCTAGGGCTAGTGTTAGGGTTAGGTTTAGGTATTGGTTTATTTTTAGTGCTAGTGTTAGGGTTCTGTTTATGGTTAGGGTCAGGTTTAAACAATCGGTTATCGTTAGGGTCAGAATAAGTATCAGGGTTAGGTTTAGGGTTTGGTTTATGGTTAGAGCTAAAATTGGGGCTAGGGTTAGGGCTAGTAATAGGGTGAGGGAATTGGGTTAGGCTAAGGTTTAGGGTTAGGCCTAGGGTTAGCATTAGGGTTCGGGTTAGCATAGGGTAAGGGATAGGATTAGAGCTAGGATTAGGGCTATGTTTAGGGTTAGGATTAGGGCTAGTGTTAGGTTTAGTTTTAGGGTTAAAGCTAGGGTTAGGTCTTGCTTTAAGGCTAGGTTTTGGTTAGAGTTAGGGCTAGATTTAGAGTTATAGCCAATTTATGGACTACGGTTACAATTTGGGCTAGTTATAGGATTAGGGTTAGGATTAGGTCTAGTGGTAGGGTTAGGTATAACATTAGGGTGATGTTTACAGCTAGGGTTAGTATTAGGGTCAAATTCAAGGTCAGAGTATTTTTAGGGTTAGTGTTTGGACTCAAATTAGGGCTAGGGTTAGGGCTAGGTGTAGTGTTAGGTTTTGATTTAGGTGAAGTTTTAAAGTTAGGGCTATGGCTCAGTTTTGTTTTAGGGCTAGGGCTATGGTTAGGGCTAGTTTTAGGCTTAGCATTAGATTTAAGGCTAGTGTTAGGTTTAGGTTTAGCTTAGGTAAAAGTTAGATTTAGATTTAGGATTAAATCTAGAGTTAGAACTAGGTATAGGGCTAGGGTGAGAGTGAGAGTTAGTCTTACAGCTAAGCTTAGAGTTTGGTTAGGTATAAGGCTTAATTAGGGCTAGTAATAGGGCTAGGTTTATGGTTATGATTAGGCCTGTGGTTAGTTTTAGGCTTAGGGTTAGGTTTAGTGTAAGCGAGGGGGTTAGAGCTAGGGATAGGGCTAGGTTGAAGGTTAGAATTAGGGTTAGGGCTAGGGTTTCATTAGAGTTATGGTTAAGGCTAGGTTTAGGTCTAGAACGAGAGCTAGGATTTGTGTTGGGGTTAGGGCTAGGATTAATGTTAGGGCGAATATCAGATCTAGGGTTATGGTTAGGGATAGTCTTAGGGTTACGTTTATGGCTATGTTTAGTGTAACTGTTAGGTTCTGGGTAAGGGTCAAGTTTAGAGATAGGAGTATTATTAGGGTCAGGGTCAGGTTTAGGGTTTTGTATAGGTTAGGGTTTAGGGTTAGGGCTCGAATTAGCGTTAGGGTTTGAGTTAGGGTAATTACAGGGTTTGGTTTAGGGTTCAGGTTAGATTTAGCATAATGGATAGGGTTACGGTTAGGGATAGGGTTAGATTTAGGCCTAGGGTTAGCATTATAATTAGGGTTATTTTTAGGGTAATTGATGGAGTTAGAGCTAATTTTAGGGGCTAGGGTTATGGATAGGATTAGGGGTAGGGTTAGGGGTAGGGTTATGGGTTTGGTTTGTGTTAATTTTAGGGTGAGAATTACAGCTAGGGTAAATATCAGGTTTAGGGTTATGGTTAGGGATAGTTTTAGGGTTAGGTTTTTGGCTAGGTCTAGTATAAGGGTTAGGTTTAGGGTAGGGTCAGTGTTAGAGCGAGGTATATTATCACGGGAAGGGTCAGAGTTAGGGTTTGGGTTAAGTTAAGGTTTAGGGTTAGGGCTTGAATTAGCATTATGGTTAGGGTTAGGGGTAATGATAGTGTTAGGTTTAGGGGTTCAGGTTAGGTTTAGGTTAATGAAATAGGTTAGGGTTAGGGATAAGTTTAGGGTTAGGCCTAGGGTTACCATTAGAGTTATGGTTATGTTTAGGGTAATGGATAGGGTTAGACCTAGTGATACAGCTAGGATTAGGTTTAGAATTCTGGCTAGTTTTAGGGTAAGGTTTAGGGCTAGGTTCTGGTTTAGGTTTAGGTTTAGGGTTAGGGTTAAAGCTAGGGTTAAGGCTCAGATTAGGGCTTAGTTTGGGGTTTGGTTAGGGCTAGGGTTGGGGCTATGGCTAATGTATGAACTAGTGTTGCAATTAGTGCTAGTTCTAGGGTTAGTGTTAGGGCTAGATCTAGTGTTATGGTTAGGTTTAGGGTTAGGTGATGTTTGGAGTGAGGGTTATTGTTAGGGTCAGTGTCAGAGTCAGGGATAGTTTTAGGGTTAGGGTTAGAACTCGAATTAGGGTTAAAGTCAGTGCTAGGTGTACGGTTAGGGTTTGGTTTAGATTATGGGTTAGGGATATAGGTTGTTTTTTTTTTAGGGCTAGGGCTACGGTTAAGGCTAGATTATGGATTAGCATAAGGGTTATGGCTAGTGTTAGGTTGATGTATAGGCTTAGGGTTAGGGTTAGATTTAGAGTTAGGTTAAGATCTAGGGTTAGGGCTAGGGCTAGGGCTAGGATTAGGGTGAAGGTTATGGTTATAGTAACGAATATGGTTAGAACTAAGGATAGACCTAGGGCGAGAATTAGAGTCAGTCATAGTAGTAGTCTTAGGGTTAGGGTAAGGGTTAGAGGTAAATTAGGACTAAGATTAGGGCTAGTGTTAAGGTTAAGGTTAGAGCTAAATTAGGGCTAGGGTTAGGGCTAGGGTTAGTGTTAGGTTTAGGGCTAAATTAGGGCCAGTATTAAAGCTAGGGGTTTTGTTAGGATTAGACCAAGTAATTGGGCTAGAGGTTAGGGTTAGCGTTGGTGTTAAGGTTATGTTTAGGGGAATGAGTGGGGTTATAGCTAGCTTTAGGGCTAGGGTGAGTGTTAGAATTAGAATTAGGCCTAGGGTTATGGTTCAGGTTAGGATTAAGGCTAGATTTAGGGCTAGGTTAAGCACTTAGGTTTCTGTTAGGGTTATGGCTAGGGCTACTATCTGGTCTAATATCAGGTCAAGGGTTAATATCTAGGGCTAATATTAGGTCTAGGGTTAATGCTAAGAATAGTTTTAGGGTTAGATTATGAACTAGGTCTAATGTAAGAGTTAGGTTTAGAATAATGGTCAGCTTTAGGGCTAGGGTTAATATAAGGGTCAGGGTCAGGATCAGGATGAGCATTTGGTTTAGCTAAAGGTTTAAGATTAGGGCTCAAATTAGCATTAGCATTAGGTTTAGGGGTAGCGTAATGGATAGGGTTTAGTTTTAGGGTTAGAGTAATTGTTAGGTTTAGGGCTAGGGTTATGGTTAGGTTAGGGTAAGGATTAGTGTTTGAGCTAGGGTTAGGGCTAGGGCGAGGGTTAGGTTTAGGTTTAGGTTTAGGTTTACCTTTATGGTTAGAGTTAGGTTTAGTGTTAGGGATAGGGTTTCAATTAGGGTTAGGGTTAGGGTTAGGGTAATGGATATGGTTAGTGCAAAAGTTTAGGCTAGGTTTAATGTTAGGATTAAGGCTAGTGTTAGGGTTAGGGTTTAGTATAGAGCTAGGGTTATGTTTAGTGTAAGGGGTTATGTTTTGAGCTAGGGTTAGGTCTAAGG
The DNA here is from genome assembly GCF_047511675.1 of Marmota flaviventris. Taxonomy (NCBI): domain Eukaryota; kingdom Metazoa; phylum Chordata; class Mammalia; order Rodentia; family Sciuridae; genus Marmota; species Marmota flaviventris. The sequence goes on along the minus strand of NW_027288422.1, from coordinate 384,303 downwards.
CGAGGCTTAGGTTAGGGCTAGGTTTAGCGCTAGGGTTAGGCTGAAGGCTATGCCTAAAGCTAAGTTTAAGCCTAGGATTAGGCCTAGGTTTTGTGTTAGGTTTAGGGCTAGGGTTAGGACTATGGGTAATGTAAGAGCTAGGGTTGTGTTTAGGGCTAGTTTTAGGGTTAGGGTTATGGCTAGGTCTAGTGTTAGGTTAGGCTAGGTTTTGGGTTAGTGTCAAGTTTAAAGCTAGGTTCAGTGGTATAATCAGGGTCATTTGGGGGGATAGGGTTAGGGTTAGGGTTATATCCAGAATTAGGACTTGGTTTAGGTCTAGGGGTAGGATAAGTGTTCAGTTTAGGTTAAGGGTTATTGTTAGGGCTAGTACTAGGTTTTTTTTAGGCCTAGGGCTAGAGTTATAGCTATATTTAGGATTAGCCTTGGGTCTAGTTCTAGTGTTACATTTAGGTATAGGTATAGGGTTACGTACGAGTAGGGCTAGTGTTAGGGTTTGGTTTAGGGTTAGGGTCAGGTTTAGACCTAGGGTTTCTGTTAGGGACAGATGAGGGTCAGGGTTAAGACTAGTATTATGGTTAGAGTTTAAGTTAGGCTAAGGATTAGGATTAAAACTAGGATTAGCATTTGGGTTATGGTTTGGCTTAGTGTAAGGAATAGAGGTAGAGTTAGTGTTAGAGCTAGTGTAAGGGTTAGTGTTAGGCCTAGTATTAGGGTAAAACATAGGGTAGGGCTCGGATTAGTTGTAGAATTTGTGTTAGGGTTAGGGCTATGGTTAGGACAATGACTAATGTATGAACTAGGGGTTATGATTAAGGCTAGATTTATGGTTAGGTTAAGGCTAGATATACTGTTAGGGTCAATTTAAGGTTAGGGTGATGTTTAGAGCTAGGATTAGTCTTAGGGTCAGTGTCTGGGTCAGGGTTAGCTTTAGAGTTAGTTTTAGGTTTTAGTTGTAGAGTTAGGGTTTGATTTAGGTTAAGGGTTAGGTTTAGGGCTATGGCTTGCTTTGGTTTATGGCTAGGGCTAGGGAAAGGGCACGTTTTTGGATTAATGTTATGGTTAGGGTTAGTGTTAGGGTTTGGTTTAGGCTTATCGTTACAGTTAAATTTAGAGTTAGGTTTAGATTTATATTTAGACTTAGATCTAGGATTAGGATTAAGGCTAAGGATAGAATTAGTGCTAGGGCTAGGGCTAGGGCAAGAGGTTGAGTTAGTCTTATGGCTAGGTTTAGGGTTTGTATAGGATTAAATAAAGGTTAGGATTAGCAGTAGGCTTTGTGTTAGGCCTAGGTTTAGGCTAGGGTTAGGGTTATGTTTAGGGTTATGGTTAGTTTTAGGGTACAGGATGAGGTTATAGGTAGGTTTAGGCCTAGGTTCAGGAATAGAATTAGGGTTAGGGCTCGGGTTATGGATCGGGTTAGGATAAAGCCTAGGTTTAGGGCTAGGATTATGGTTAGGGCTAATTTCAGGTCCAGTGTTATGGTTAAAAATAGTTTTAGGGTTAGGTTTCTGGCTATGTCTAGTATAAGGGTTAGATTTAGGGTTGGGGTCAGGTTTAGAGCTAAAGGTACTATTAGGGTCAGGGTCACGATTAGTGTTTTGGATAGGTTAAAGTTTAATGTTAGGGCTCGAATTAGCATTAGAGTTAGGATTAGGGTAAAGATAGGTTTCAGGTTAGGTTTAGGGTAACGGATAGGGTTAGTATAAGGGATATGGTTAGGTTTAGGCCCAGGTTTAGCATTAGGGTTATGGTTATGGTTAGGGCAATGGATAGGGTTAGAGATAGGGGTACGGCTAGGGTTATTGTTAAGATTATTGATAGGGTTAGGCTTAGGGTTAGGCTTAGGGTTAAATCTAGAGTTATGGCTAGGATTATAGTTACGATTAGTGATAGGGTTAGGGGTAGGGGTAAATCTAGGGATAGTGCTCAAAATAAGGCTAGATTTTGGGTTAAGTTAAGGCTAGGTTTAGGGTAACAACTAATGTAAGTACCAGGGTTGTGATCAGGCTAATTTTAGGGTTAGGGTTATGGCTAGGTCTGTTGTTAGGTTTAGGTATAGGGTTAGGGTGATGTTTAGAGCTAGTGTTAGTGTAAGGTCAGAGTCAGAGTCAGGGCTAGTTTTAGGGTTTGGCTTAAAACTCGAATTAGGCCTAGAGGTATGGCTAAGTGTAGGGTTAGGGCTTAGTTTATATTAAGGGTTAGGGTTAGGTCTATGGCTTGGTTTTTATTTTAGGGCTAGGTTTAGTGCTAGTTTTAGGATTAGCCTTAGGGTTAGGGTAGTGTTAGGTTTAGGTTTAGACTAAGGGTGAGGGTTAGATTTAGAGTTAGGGTTAGATCTAGGATTGCTGCTAGGGCTATGAATAGGGCTAGTGTTAGATCTATGGTTTGGGCTAGGATTAGGGTTCCAGTAAAGTATAGGTTTAGAACTAGGGTTAGGACTAAGGTGAGAGTTAGAGTTAGTCTTTGAGCTAGGGTTAGGGTTAAGGTTAGGTTTAGGGTTAAATTAGGTCTAAGATTAGGGCTAGGGTTAGTGTTAAATTTAGGCCAGGGTTATAGAAGGGTTATAATTAAGGCTATGTTTAGGGCTAGAATAAAGTCTAGGGTTTGTGTTAGGGTTAGGGCTAGTATCATGGGCTAGGGCTAATATCAGGTCTAGGGTTATGCTTAGGAATAGTTTTAGGGTTAGTTTTATGGCTAGGTCTAGTGTAAGGGTTAGGTATAGGGTAAGAGTGAGGTTTAGAGCTAGGGGAATTATTAGGGTCAATGTCAGTGTTTGGGTTTGATTTTGGTTTGATTTTAGGTTTAGGGCTCAAATTAGCATTAGGGTTATGGTTAGGGTAATCATTGGATTAGGTCTAGGGTTCAGGGTATGTTTAGGGAAATTGATAAGTTTGGGATAGTGATATGTTTAGGGTTAGACCTAGGGTTAGCATTAGGGTAAGGGTTATGTTTAGGGTAATGATACAGTTAGACTTAAGGTTAGGGCTAGGGTTATGGTTAGGATTAGGTCTTGATTTAGGGTTAGGGTGAGAGTTAGAACTAGGGTTTGGTTAAGGTTTTGTTTAGTGTAAGGGTTATGTTCTGAGCTATGGTTAGGGCTAGGCTGAGAGTTAGGTTCAAGTTTAGGTCTAGGGATAGGATTACAGTAGATTTTCGGTAAGGGTTAGGGTTACGATTAGGCCTAGGGTTAGTGGTAGGGTCAGTTAAGGGTCAGGGTTAGTGTTAGGCTTTTGGATAAGGTTAGATCTAGAATGAGGACAAGGGTAAGGGCTATTAATAGGGTTAGTGTTTTGGTTAGCCTAAGGATTAGTGATAGGTCTAGGCTTACCCTTAGGTTTACAGTTTTTGCTTAGGGTTAGGGATTGGTTTAGAACTAGGGTTAGGGCTATGGTTATGGTTAGAGTTAGGTTGAAAACTAGGTTTAGGACTCAGATTAGGCCTAGGTTTTGTGTTAGGTTTAGGGCTAGGGTTATGTCAATGGCTATGTAAGAACTAGGGTTACCATTAGGGTTAGTTTTAGTATTAGGGTATGGGTTAGGTTTAGTGTTAGGGTTGGGTTTAAGGTTAGAGAGATATTTATAGCTAGGGTTTGTGTTAGGCTAGGAATCAGGGTCAGGCTTAGTTTTAGGGATAGAGTTAGAACTCAAATTAGGGCTAGGGTTACAGTTAGGTTTCATTTTAAGGGGAGGGCAATATATAGAGCTAGGGTATGTGTTACAATATGAGTCAGGGTCAGGGTTGGTTTTAAGGTTAGGGTTAGGACTCAAACTAGGGCTAGGGTTAGGTCTAGTTGTAGTGTTAGGGTTTGGTTTAAGTTAAGGTTTAGGGTTAGGCTTATGCTCAGTTTTGTTTTAGTTGTAGGGTTAGCGTTAGGGCTAGTGTTAGTGTTAGGCTTAGGCTTAGTGTTAGGGTTAAATTTGGAATTAGGTTTAGATCTAGGTTTAGGGGTAGAACTAAGGATAGGGTAAAGGTTATGACTAGATTTAGGGTTATGGTAAGGGATAGGGTTAGAACTAGGCATAGGGCTAGGGAGAGAATTATTAGTCTTAGGGCTAGGATTAGGGTTAGGATTAGAGATAGCGCTAAATTAGGGCTAGGATTAGGGCTAGGTTTAGTGTTTAGTTTAAGCCTAGGGTTAGGGTTAGGATTAGGGTTAGGTTTAAGAGTTATAATTTAGTTTAGAGATTAGGTTTAGAGTTAGAGCAAAGTTTGGAGTATGAGATGGCTTTATAGCTAGGTTTAGAGGTAGGATGAGTGTTATAATTAGGGTTAGGGATGTGGTTAGGGTTAGGGTTATGATTAAGGCTCGGTTTAGGGCTATAAGGAGGACTAGGGTTTTTGTTGTTGTTGTTGTTGTTGTTGTTAGGGCTAGGATTACTGCTAGGATAATTTCAGGTCCAGAATTATAATTAAAGATAGGTTTAATATTAGGATTATGGGTAAGTCTAGTGTAAGGGTTAGGTTTAGGGTTAGCATCAGGTTTAGAGCTAGGGGTATTATTAGGGTCAAGTTCTGGGGTAGGGTTTGTGGTAGGTTAAGGTTTAAAGTTAGGGCTCGAATTAGCATTAGGGTTAGGGTTAGGGTTATGGTACTGGATAGAGTTAGAAATCAGTTTAGGTCTATGGTTATGGTTATGTATAGTGCTAGGTTTGGGGTTAAGTTAGTGCTAGGGTTAGGGTTATGGCTAATGTAAGTACTAAGGTTATGAGTACTGCTAATTTTAGTGTTTTAGGGCTGGGTTTACTGTTAGGTTTAGGTTTAGGGTTAGGGTGATATTTAGACCTCAGGTTAGTGTTATGATCAGAGTAAGGGTCAGGGTTAGTTTTAGGGTTTGGCTTAAAACTCGAATTAGTGCTGGGTTTAGGGCTAGGTGTAGGGTTAGGGCTTGGTTTAGGTTAAGGGCTAGGGTTAGAGCTTTGACTCAGTTTGGTTTTAGGGCTAGGGTAAGGGTTAGTGAAATTTTTAGGATTTTGTTAGGGTTAGGGCTAGTCTTAGATTTAGGCTCAGGCTTCAGTTTAGGGTTAAATTTAGAGTTAAGTATTTTTCTAAGGTTACTGCTATGGCTAAGGACATGACAAGGGTTAGGACTAGGATTTGGGATAGGGTTAGTTTTATGGTAAGGGGATAGGATTAGAATGAGTGATAGGGTCAGTGTCAGAGTTAGAGTTATTCTTAGGGCCAGGGTTAGGGATAGGGTTAGGGCTAAGTCTAAATTATGGCTAGGGTTAGTGTTAAGGCTAGGGTTGGAACTAGTTTTAGAATTAGCATCAGGTTTAGGGCTAGTTTTAGGCTTATGCATCGAGTTTGGGTTAGATTTTAAAATTAGATTTCAATCTAGTGTTAAAGCTAGGGCTAAGGATAGGGCAATTTTGACAAAAAGGGTTAGGGTTAGAGTTAGGGTTACGTTTAGGGTAAGGGATGTGCTTTTGGCTAGGTTTAGGGATAGGGCAATGGTTAGTATTAGGGTTAGGGCTAAGTTAGTGTTAGTGTTATGATTAAGGCTAGGTTTATGGCTTGGATGAGGTTTAGGGTTTCTGTTAGGGATAGGGATAGTATTAGGGCTAGGGCTAATGTCAGGTCTAGGGTTATAGTGAGGGCTATATTTAGTGTTAGGTTTATGGCTTGGTCCAGTGTAAGGATTAGGTTTAGAGTAAGATTCAGTTTATATCTAGCGTTATTTTTAGGGTCAGTGTCAGGATTAGAGTTTGGGTTAAGTTAGAGTTTATGTTTTGAGTAATGACAGAGTTATTTTTAGGATTTAGGTTTGGTTTAGTTTAATGGATAGGTTTAGGTTTAGGCCTAGGGTTAGCTTAAGGGTTAGGGTTATTGTTAGGGTAAAGGATAGGTTTAGACCTAAGGTTAGGGATAGGGTTGTGTATGGAATTAGGACTATTTTGCGGTTTGGATTAGGTTTAAGTTTAGGGTTAAAGCTATGTTTAGGACTCAGTTTAAGCTAGGTTTGGGGTTAGGTTAGGGCTAGGGTTAAGGCTACCATGAATGTTGAAGTAGGGTTATGATTAGTGCTATTTGTAGAATTAGGGTTAGGGCTAAGTCTAGTGTTAGATTTGAGGTTTATGGTGATGATGATGTATAGAGCCAGGGTTAGTGTTAGGGTAAGAGTTAGGGTCAGGGTTAGTTTTGGGGTTAGGGTTAGGACTAAAATTAGGGATATGGTTAGGGCTAGGTGTAGGCTTAGGGTTTGGTTTAGGTTAAGGGTTAGGTTACGGCTATGGCTCGGTTTTGTTTTAGGGCTAAGGCTAGTGTTAGGGCTAATTTTAGTATTAGTATTAGCATTAGGGCTAGTGTTTGGTTTAGGTTTATGCTTAGGGTTAGGGTTACATTTAGAGGTAGGGTTAGATCTAGGGTTATGGCCAGGGCTATGAATAGGGCTAGGATTAGACCAAGAGTTAGGGCTAGGATTAGGGGTCTAATAAGGGATAGGGTTAGAACTAGAGTTAGGGTTAAGGTGAGAGTTAGAGTTAGTCTTTGGCCTAGGGTTAGGGTTAGGATTAGGGATAGGGCTAAATTAGGGCTAAGATTAAGGCTAGGATTAGTGTTAGGGTCAGGCCTAGGGTTTTTGGTTAGGGATAAAATTAAGGCTATGTTTAGGGCTAGGATAAGGGTAAGGGTTAGGGTTAGGACTAGGATTATGACTACGGTTAATATCACGTCTAGGGTTAAGGTTAGGAATAGTTTTTAGGGTTAGGTTTATGACTAGGTCTAGTGTAAGGGTCAGGTTTATAGCTAGGGGAATTATTAGGGTCACAGTCAGTGTTAGGGTTTGCTTTAGGTTTGAGGTTAAGTTTAGGGCTCGAATTAACATTAGGGTTAGGGTTAGCATAATGATAGGATTCGGTTTAGGATAATTGATAGGTTTGGGGAAAGCAATAGGGTTAGGGTTAAGCCTAGGGTTAGCATTATGGTAAGGGTTATGTTTAGGGTAATGGATAGAGTTAGAGTCAGGGTTAGGCTAGGGTTATGGTTAGGATTAGGTCTTGTGTTAGGGTTAAGTTGAGGGTTAGAACTAGTATTATGTTTTGGGTGATGTTTAGCATAAAGGTTAGGTTCTGAGCTATGGCTAGGGCTAGGCTGAGAGTTAGGTTCAGAGTTAGGCCTATGGATAGGATTATGGTAAATTTGTGGTTAGGTTTGGGGTTAGGGTTAGACCTAGGTTTAGTGTTAGGGTCAGAATAAGGGTCAGGGTTAGGGTTAGGGTTTGGGATAGTGTTAGAGCTAAAATGAAGGCTAGGGTTAGGAGTATTAATAGGGTTAGAGTGTCAGTCTAAGGACTAGGGATATGTCTAGGGTTACTCTTAGGTTTAGGGTTTCATGTAGTGTAAGGGATTGATTTACATTTACAGTTAGGGCTATGGTTAGGGTTAGAATTACAGTTAAAACTAGGTTTAGGGCTCGGTTTAGGGCTAGTTTTTGTGTTAGGTTTAGGGCTACTATTACAATAATGGCTAAAATAAGAACTAGGTTACCATTAGGGTTAGTTTTAGGGTTAGGGGTAGGGGTAGTTTGAGTGCTAGGGTTAGGTTTAATGTTAGGGTGATATTTAAACCTATGGTTCTTGTTAGGATAGGAGTCAGGATCAGAGTTAGCATTAGGGTTAGCATTAAGACTCGAATTAGGGCTATTGTTAATGTTAGTGTTTGGTTTGAGTTTAGAGCAGTGTTTAGAGCTAGGGTGAGTTTTAGGATATGAGTCAGGGTCAGGAATACTTTTAAGGTGAGGCTTTGGACTCGAATTAGGGCTAGGTTTAGGTCTAAGTGAAGTGTTAGTGTTTGGTTTATGTTAAGGTTTAGGGTTAGGGCTATTGCTCGGTTTTGGTTTACTGCTAGGATTAGGGTTAGGGCTAGTTTTACAATAATCATAAGGGTTAGGGCTAGTGTTAGTGTCAGGCGTAGGCTTAGGTTTAAGTTTAGATTTATAGTTAGGGTTAGGGCTGGGACTAACTTTAAGGCAAGTGTAAGGGCTAGTGTTAGGTTTACAGTAGCGGATAGGGATAGAACTAGGGATAGGGCTAGGGTTAGGGCAAGAGTTTGAGTTAGTCTTAGGGCTAGGGTTAGGATAGGGTTAGAGATAGAGCTAAATTAGGGCTAGGATTAGGGCTAGGTTTTGGGTTTAGCTTAAGCCTAGGGTTAGGGTTAGGGTTAGGGTTAGGTTTAAATTTAAGGTAAGGGATGATATTATAGGTAGGTTTAGAGGTAGGGTGAGGGTTAGATTTAGGGTTAGGTGTAGAGCTAGAGTTAGGGTTATGATTAAGGCTAGGTTTAGGGCTAGGATGAGGGCTAGGTGTGTTTTTAGGTTTAGGACTAGGATTAGGGCTAGGGCAAAATTCAGGTCCAGAATTATGGTTAAAGATAGTTTTAGGGTTAGGTTTATGGCTACGTCTAGGGTAAGGGTTAGGTGTTGGGTCATGGTCAAGTTTAAAGATAAGGGTATTATTAGGGTCAAGGTCTGGGTTAGTGTTTGAGATAGGTTAAGGTTTCAAGTTTGGGCTTGAATTAGTTTTAGAATTAGGGTTAGGGTAATGATAGGGTTAGGTTCAGGATTCAGGTTAGGTTTAGGGTAATGGAAAGGTTAGGATTCAGGTTAGGGTTAGGTTTATGCCTAGGATTATCATTATGGTTAGGGTTATGGTTATGTTAATGGATAGATTTAGAGATAAGTTTAAGGCTAGAGTTATGGTTACAATTAGGGCTAGTGTTAGGGTTGTGTTAGGTTTAAAGCTAGGGTTAGGGCTAGGTTGTGGGTTATGTTAGGGCTAGGGTTAGGGTTACAGCTAATGCAAGTACTAGGTTTACAATTAGGACTAGTTTAGGTTTTTAGTGCTAGGTTTAGTGGTAGGGTTAGGTTTACTGTTAGGGTGATGTTTCGAGCTAGAAGTGTTAGGGTCAGTGTCAGGTTCAGGGTTAGTTTTAGGCTTCTGCTTCCAACTCGAATTAGGGCTAGGATTAGGTCTAAGTGTAAGGTTAGGTTTTGGTTTAGGTTAATGGTTAGGGTTAGAGCTATGGCTTCGTTTTGTTTTAGGGATAGGGCTATCGTTAGGGCTTGTTTTAGGATTAGTGTTATGGTTTGGGCTAGTGTTAGGTTAGGTTTAGGCTTCGGGTTAGGGCTAGATTTAGAGTTACATTTTGCCTAAGGTTAGGGCTAGGGATAAGGATAGGGAAAGGGTGAGCACTAGGGTTGGGACTAGGGTTAGGGTTACGGTAAAGGATACAGTTAGAATGAGTGATAGGGCTAGTGTGAAAGTTAGGGTCAGTCTTAGGGCTAGGGTTAGTGTTAGGTTTAAGGATATGGCTAAATTATGGCTAGGGTTATGTTAGGGCTAGGGTTAAGGCTAGTTTTAAGATTAGGCTTAGGGAGCCCGCGGGGACTGCTTCTTGGAGCTTACACTTATAGGAGCTTACACCGAGCACAGAGCGGCCGAGTTCCGGCTCCTGGAACTTCCCTGGCCCGGGGCTAGGAGCCCGAAGAAACTGCTTCTCGGTCCGGGTCCTGCTGAGGGCTGGTCAGGACTCACCCGTTGCTTTGGTTGCCCGGCAAGGGGAATGAAATGCTGCCATTCGCATAGGATACCAACATGGCAGAGATCTGATGTCAGCAGAAAGTGGCAGAGGAGAGAACTTCATCAATACCAGCGGTGACATAAGCAGTTGGTCTCCTGGTAGGGGGGGTGAGGCACAGTCACCCGAGTCTCCTCAATTTGTCGTCGAGCCAGAGGGGAGGAGCCGGGCCGCCACCAGCACCCGGAGCAGGCCCAGCGGCTCCCCAGCCAGCGTGGTGACCGCGTGACCCCAATTGGAGAGGGGGCGGAGCGGAGCCGCCACCCGCGCCCGCAAGGTGGGCAGACCTGCGACCCAGTGGGCAGGGCAGAGCCGCCGTTCGCGCTTGCAAGGTAAACAGACCTGTGACAGCCTGGCGGGTCAGGCCCAGTGGCCTGCCAGTGTGGTACACACGTCACCCCAACTGGAGTAGGGGCAGAACAGATCCTTCTCCCATGCCCAGATCAGGCCCTGCCGGTGTGGTGGTCACGTGACCCCAATTGGAGTGGGGGTGGAGCGGAACCACCACCCGTGCCCACAGGGTGAGCAGACCAGTGATCAACCTGCAGATCAGGCCCAGGGGACCGCAGGCATGGTAGGAGGGTCAGGGCAGATCCGCCGCCCACGCCTCCAAGGTAGGCAGACCTACAACAGACCTGCGAATCAGGCCCAGGAGCCTGCCGGCGTGGTACAAACACCACCCTAATTGGAGTAGTGGCAGAGCAGAGTTGCCGCCCGTGCCAGGAACAGGCCCAGCGTCCTGCAGGCGGGGTAGTCACGACACCCCAATAGGAGTAGGGGCAGAGCAGAGCCTACACCCGTGCCCGAAAGGTGGGCAGATCTGCGTCCGACCAGCGGGACAGGCCCAGTGGCCTGCCGGTACGACAGACATGTCACCCCATTTGGAGTAGGGTCAGAGTAGAGCCGCCACCCGCGCCTGCAGGGTAGGCAAACCTGCAACCGACCGGAGGATCAGGCCGGGTGGCCGGCCGGCGTAGTACACTCGTCACCCCAATTGGAGTAGGGGCAAAACAGAGCGGCTGCCAGCTCCCAGAACAGGCCCAGTGACCTGCCGGCATGGTAGCCATGGAACCCCAATTGGAATAAGGAGAGAGCAGAGCCGCCGCCCGCACCTGCAGGAAAGATACGCAAGCAGTATGAAAAGACAAGGAAAGAAAGGACCACAAGCAATGCAGGTCAACGCAACTTTAGAAGAGGTAACAGCTGCAGCAGATGGAATGTCAGATGGAGAATTCAGGATATACATGCTTCAGGTGATCTGGAGTATCAAGCAAGACATTAAACAGCAAAATCAGACAATGAAAGATCACTTCGACAACGAATTACGCAAACAAATCCAGGAAGCAAAGGATCAACTATACAGGGAGATAGAGGTTATAAAAAACAAACAAACAGAAATCCTAGAAATGCAGGAAACAATAAACCAACTTAAAAACTCAATGGAGAATACTACCAGCAGAGTAGAACACTTGGAAGATAGAACATCAGACAATGAAGACAAAGTATTTCAACTGGAAAAGAATATAGACAGCTCAGCAAGACTGTTAAGAAACCATGAGCAGAACATCCAAGAAATATGGGATAACATTAAGAGACCAAACTTAAGAGTCATTGGGATACAGGAAGGTACAGAGCTCCAAACCAAAGGAACGAGAATTCTATTCAATGAAATAATACGAGAAAACTTCCCAGACTTGAAGAATGAGACAGAATCCCAAATCCTAGAAGCCTACAGGACGCCGAATGTGCAAAATCATAAGAGATCCACACCTAGACACATTATAATGAAGATGCCCAACATACAGAATAAGGAGAGAATTTTAAAATCTACAAGAGAAAGGAAGCAGATTATATTTAGGGGTAAGGCAATCAGGATAACAGCTGATCTTTCAACACAGACTCTGAAAGCTAGAAGATCCTGGAATAACATATTTCAAACACTGAAAGAAAATGGGTTCCAATCAAGAATTGTGTATCCAGCGAAATTAAGCTTCAGGATGGAGGATGAAATTAAAACCTTCCACGATAAACAAAAGTTTAAAGAATTCGCAGCTAGAAAACCATCTCTTCAAAACATCCTCACCAAAGCATTACAGGAAGAGGAAATGGAAAATAACAATGAAAACCAACAGTGGGAGGTAGGACAGTAAAGGGGGGGGATAATTAAAGAGGAAAACAAACCATGTTTAGTAACAGAAATAAACAAATATGGCTGGAAGAACAACCCATATCTCAATAATAACCCTAAGTGTTAATGGCTTAAACTCACCAATTAAGAGACACAGGCTAGTAGAATGGATCACAAAACAAGACCCAACAATATTCTGCCTACAGGAGATGCATTTGATAGGAAAAGACATACATAGGCTGAAGGTGAAAGGTTGGGAAAAATCATATCACTCATATGGGCTTCGGAAACAAGCAGGAGTGTCCATACTCATATCAAATAAAATAGATTTCAAGCCAAAGTTAATCAAAAGAGATAAAGAGGGACACTACATACTGCTTAAGGGAACCATACACCAACAAGACATAACAATCATAAATATTTATGCCCCAAACAATGGTGCAGCTATGTTCGTCAAACAAACTCTTTTTTTTTCCTCAAGTTCAAGAGTCTAATAGACCACCATACAATAATCATGGGAGACTTCAACACACCTCTCTCGCCACTGGACAGATCTTCCAAACAAAAGTTGAATAAGGAAACTATAGAACTCAGTAACACTATTAATAACCTAGACCTAATTGACATATATAGAGTATACCACCCAACATCAAGCAGTTACACTTTTTTCTCAGCAGCACATGGATCCTTCTCAAAAAAAAATCATATATTATGTCACAAGGCAACTCTTAGACAATATAAAGGAGTAGAGATAATACCATGCATCTTATCTGATCATAATGGCATGAAACTGAAAATCAACGATAAAAGAAGGAAGGAAAAAGCATAAATCACTTGGAGAATGAACAATAGGTTACTGAATGATCAATGGGTTATAGAAGACATCAAGGAGGAAATTAAAAAAATCTTAGAGATTAATGAAAACACAGACACAACATATCGGAATCTATGGGACACATTGAAAGCAGTTCTAAGAGGAAAATTCATTGCTTGGAGTTCATTCCTTAAAAAAAGAAAAAACCAACAAATAAATGATCTCATACTTCATCTCAAAATCCTAGAAAAAGAAGAGCAAAACAACAGCAAAAGAAGTAGAAGGCAAGAAATAATTAAAATCAGAGCTGAAATTAATGAAATTGAAACAAAAGAAACAATTGAAAAAATTGACAAAACTAAAATTTGGTTCTTTGAAAAAATAAACAAAATCGACAGACCCTTAGCCATGCTAGTGAAGAGAAGAAGAGAGAGAACTCAAATTACTAGCATACGGGATGAAAAAGGCAATATCACAACAGACACTTCAGAAATACAGAAGATAATCAAAAACTATTTTGAATCCTTATATTCCAACAAATTAGAAGATAGTGAAGGCATAGATAAATTTCTTAAGTCATATGATCTGCCCAGATTGAGTCAGGAGGATATAGAAAACCTAAACAGACCAATATCAATTGAGGAAATAGAAGAAACCATAAAAAGACTACCAACTAATAAAAGCCCAGGTCCAGATGGGTATACAGCAGAATTTTACAAAACCTTTAAAGAAGAACTAATACCAATACTTTTCAAGCTACTTCAGGTAATAGAAAAGGAGGGAGAACTTCCAAATTTATTCTATGAGGCCAACATCACCCTGATACCTAAACCAGACAAAGACACTTCAAAGAAAGAAAACTACAGACCAATATCTCTAATGAACTTAGATGCAAAAATCCTCAATAAAATTGTGGCGAATCGGATACAAAAACATATCAAAAAAATTGTACACCATGATCAAGTAGGATTCATCCCTGGGATGCAAGGCTGGTTCAATATACGGAAATCAATAAATGTTATTCACCACATCAATAGACTTAAAAATAAGAACCATATGATCATCTCGATAGATGCGGAGAAAGCATTCGACAAAGTACAGCATCGCTTTATGTTCAAAACTCTAGAAAAACTAGGGATAACAGGAACATACCTCAATATTGTAAAAGCAATCTATGCTAAGCCTCAGGCTAGCATCATTCTGAATGGAGAAAAACTGAAGGCATTCCCTCTAAAATCTGGAACAAGTCAGGGATGCCCTCTCTCTCCACTTCTGTTCAACATAGTTCTCGAAACATTGGCCAGAGCAATTAGACAGACGAAAGAAATTAAAGGCATCAAAATAGGAAAAGAAGAACTTAAATTATCACTATTTGCAGATGATATGATTCTATACCTAGCAGACCCAAAAGGCTCTACAAAGAAACTATTAGAGCTAATAAATGAATTCAGCAAAGTGGCAGGATATAAAATCAACACGCATAAATCAAAGGCATTCCTGTATATCAGCGACAAATCCTCTGAAATGGAAATGAGGACAACCACTCCATTCAAAATATCTTCAAAAAAAATAAAATACTTGGGAATCAACCTAACAAAAGAGGTGAAAGACTTATACAATGAAAACTACAGAACCCTAAAGAGAGAAATAGAAGATCTTAGAAGATGGAAAAATATACAATGTTCATGGATAGGCAGAACTAACATCATCAAAATGGCGATATTACCAAAAGTTCTCTATAGGTTTAATGCAATGCCAATCAAAATCCCAATGGCATTTCTTGTAGAAATAGAGAAAGCAATCATGAAATTCATATGAAAAAATAAAAGACCCAGAATAACAAAAACAATGCTAAGCAGGAAGTGTGAATTAGGCGGTATAATGATACCAGACTTCAAACTATACTACAGAGCAATAGTAACAAAAACAGCATGTTACTGGTACCAAAACAGGCGGGTGGACCAATGGTACAGAATAGAGGACACAGAAACCAATCCACAAAACTACAACTATCTTATATTTGATAAAGGGGCTGAAAGCATGCAATGGAGGAAGGATAGCATCTTCAACAAATGGTGCTGGGAAAACTGGAAATCCATATGCAACAAAATGAAACTGAATCCCTTTCTCTCGCCATGCACAAAAGTGAATTCAAAATGGATCAAGGAGCTTGATATCAAATCAGAGACGCGCCGTCTGATAGAAGAAAAAGTTGGCTACGATCTACATTCGGTGGGGTCTTGCTCCAAATTCCTCAATAGGACACCCATAGCACAAAAGTTAATAACTAGAATCAACAAATGGGACTTAATCAAACTAAAAAGTTTTTTCTCAGCAAAAGAAACAATAAGAAAGGTAAATAGGGAGCCTACACCCTGGGAACAAATCTTTACTCCTCACACTTCAGATAGAGCCCTAATATCCAGAGTATACAAAGAACTCAAAAAATTAGACAATAAGATAACAAATAACCCAGTCAACAAATGGGCCAAGGACCTTAACAGACACTTCTCAGAGGGGGACATACAATCAATCAACAAGTACATGAAAAAATGCTCACCATCTCTAGCAGTCAGAGAAATGCAAATCAAAACCACCCTAAGATACCATCTCACTCCAGTAAGATTGGCAGCCATTATGAAGTCAAACAACAACAAGTGCTGGTGAGGATGTGGGGAAAAGGGTACACTTGTACATTGCTGGTGGGACTCCAGATTGGTGCAGCCAATTTGGAAAGCAGTATGGAGATTTCTTGGAAAGCTGTGAATGGAGCCACCATTTGACCCAGCTATTCCCCTTCTTGGTCTATTCCCTAAAGACCTAAAAAGAGCATGCTACAGGGACACTGCTACATCGATGTTCATAGCAGCACAGTTCACAATAGCAAGACTGTGGAACCAACCTAGATGCCCTTCAATAGACGAATGGATAAAAAAATGTGGCATTTATACACAATGGAGTATTACTCTGCATTAAAAATGACAAAATCATAGAATTTACAGGGAAATGGATGGCATTAGAGCAGATTATGCTAAGTGAAGCTAGCCAATCCCTAAAAAACAAATGCCAAATGTCTTCTTTGATATAAGGAGAGTAACTAAGAACAGAGTAGGGGCGAAGAGCAGGAGAAGAAGATTAACATTTAACAGGGATGAGAGGTGGGAGGGAAAGGGAGAGAGAAGGGAAATTGCATGGTAATGGAAGGAGACCCTCAGGGTTATACAGTGGAGGAGGTAGAGAGAGAGGAGGGGAGGGGGGGGGAGAGGTGGGGAGGGGGGGAGGGTGGAGGATGGGAAAGGCAGCAGAGCACAACAGACACTAGTATGGCAATTTGTAAATCAATGGATGTGTAACTGATGTGATTCTGTAATCTGTGTATGGGGTGAAGGTGGGAGTTCATAACCCACTTGAATCAAATTGTGGAATATGATATGTCAAGAAATTTGTAATGTTTTGAACAACCCACAATAAAAAATTAAAAAAAAAAAAAAAAAAAAAAAAAAAAAAAAAGATTAGGCTTAGGCATCGAGTTAGGTTTAGATTTAGAGTTAGGTTTCTATCTAGGATTAGTGCTAGGGCTAAGAATAAGGCAAGGGATACCACTAGGGTTAGGGTTAGTGTGGTTATGATTAAGGCTATGTTTAGGGCTACAATGAGGACTAGGATTTGTTGTAAGGTTAAGGATAGTATTAGGGCTATGGCTAATTTCAGGACTAGGGTTACAGTTAGAGATAGATTTAGTGTTAGGTTTATGGCTTGGTCCAGTGTAATGGTTAGGTTTTTGATTAGGGTCCATTTTAGATCTAGGGTGGAATCACGGTCAGGATTAGGGTTTGGGTTAAGTTAGTGTTTAGGTGCAGGGCTCAAATTAGTGTTAGATTTATGGTTAGGGTAATGAAAGGGTTAGATTTAGGGTTTAGCTTTGGTTTTGTGTAATTTATAGGGTTAGGGTTAGGCCTAGGGTTAGCTTAAGTGTTAGGGTTATTGTTAGGGTAATGGATAGGGTTAGCCCTAAGGTTAAGGCTAGGGTTATGTATAGGATTAGGACTAGTGTTTGGGTTAGGGTTAAGTTTAAGGTAGGGTTAAAGCTAGGTTTAGGACTCGAATTAAGGCTAGGTTTTGGGTTAGGTTAGGGCTAGGGTTAAGGCTACCAATACTGTATCAGTAGGTTGATGATTACTGCTAGTTATAGGGTTAGACTTAGGTCTAGGTCTAGTGTTAAGGTTAGGTTTATAGTGATGATGATGTTTAGAGCCAGGGTAAGTGTTAGGGTCAGAGTCAGGGTCAGGGTTAGTTTTCGGGTTAGGGATAGATTAGGGTTAGGTGTACATTTAGGGTTTGGTTTAGATTAAGGGTTAAGGTTAGGGCTATGACTCAGTTTTGTTTTGGGGTTTGGGGTAGGGTTAGGGATAGTTTTAAGATTAATCTTAGGGTTAGGGCTAGTGAAGTGTGAGATTTAGGCTGAGGTTAAGGCTTAGGGATGAGAGTAGAGTTATGGCTAGATTTAGTCTTATGGTTAGGGTTATATTTAGAGTTAGGTTTAGATCTATGTTTTGAGATAGGGCTAAGTATAGGGCTAGGGTAGGGCTACATTTAGGGCTAGCTTTATGGTTATGGTAAGGGATAGGGTTAGAACTAGGTATAGAGTTAGTCTTAGGTCTAGGGTTAGGGTTAGGGATAGGGCTAAATTAGGGCTTGGATTAGGGCTAGGGTTAGTGTTAGGTTTAAGCCTAGGGTTAGGGCTAGGGTTAGTGTTAGGTTTAGGCCTAGGGTTAGGTTTAGGGTAAGGGATATGAATATAGCTAATTTTAGGACTAGGATGAGATTTAGGGTTAAGGCTAGGATTAACGTTAGGGTTAGGTTTCTGATTAAGGCGAGGTTCATGCCTAGGATGTTGGCTAAGTTTTATATTAGGGTTAGGGCTAGGATTAGAGCTAGGGCTAATGTCAGGTCTAGGGTATGGTTAGGGACAGTTTTATGGTTAGGTTTATGGCTAGGTCTATTGTAAATGTTAGGTTTCTTGCTAGGGTCAGGTTTAGAGCTATGGGTATTATTAGAGTCAGGGTCAAGGTTAGGGTTAGAGTTAGGTTAAGTTTTAGGTTTTGGGCTCAAATTAGTCTTATGTTTATGGATCGGGTAATGACAAAGTTAGGTTTAGGGTTCAGGTTAGGTGTAGGTTAATGGATAGGGTTAAGGCTAGTGCTAGGATTAGGGTCCCGCCTAGGTTTAGCATAAGGATTATAGTTATCTTAGGGTAATGAATAGGGTTAGAGCTTGGGTTAGGGCTATGTTTATGGTTAGGATTAGGTCTAGGCTTAGGCTTAGGGTTATAGTTAGGGCTAGGGTTATTGTTAGGGTTAGCTTTAGGGTTAAAGCTAAGGTAGGGCTTGGATTAGGGCTAGGTTTTTGATAGGTTAGGGCTATGGCTAATGTAAGAACTAGTGTAATGATTAAGACTAGTTTTATGGTTAATGTTAGGGCTAGGTGCAGTTTTAGGGTTAGTTTTGGGGTTAGGGTGAAATTTAAAGCTATGGTTAGTGTTAGTGTCAGGGACAATGTTCGGGTAGGGTAATGGTTAATGTTAAAGCCAGAATTAGGACTAGGGTTAGGTCTAGAGGTAGGGTTAGAGTTTGGGTTAGGATAAGGGTTATTGTTAAGTCTAGGTCTAGTTTGTCTTTAGGTCTAGAGCTATAGTTATGGCTAGATTTAGGATTAGGCTTAGGTCTAGGGCTAGTTTTAGGGTTAGGTTTAGGTATAAGGTTACCAGTAGGGTTAATATTAGAGTTCAATTTAGGGTGAGGTTTAGATTTAGAGCTAAGATTAGTGATAGGGTCAGAATAATGGTCAGGGATAGGGTTAGGGTTTGGGTTATGGTTAGATCTAGAATGAAGGCTAGGGTTAGGACTAGTTATAGAGTTAGGTTTTGTTTAGGCTAAGGATTAGTGCTAAGAATACAGTTAGCATTAGGATGAGGGTTTGGCTTATGATAAGGGCTAGGGTTAGAGCTAGGGTTAGGACTAGTGTTAGCGTTAGGTTTAGGGTTAAAGCTCGTGTTAGGGTTTGGATTAGAGCTAGATTTGTATTAGGGTTAGGGCTAGTGTTATGGTTTTGGCTATTGTAAGAAATAGGGTTATGTTTCGGGTTAGTTTTTTGGTAAGTTTAGGGCTAGGGCTAGTATTAGGGTTAGGTTTAATGTTGGGGTGATGTTTAGAGTTAGGTTTAGTGTTTGGATATGAGTCAGGGTCATGGTTAGGATTAGGATTAGGGTTAGGTTTCAAATTAGGGCTAGGGTTAGGGTTGGTGTAGGGTTAGGGTTTGGTCTAGGGTAAGGGTTAGTGTTAGGGGTATAGCTCGGTTTTGTTTGGGGATACAGCTAAGGTTAGAGCTAATTTTAGGATTAGCATTAGAGTTAGAGCTAGTTTCAGGGTAAGGCTGAGGCTTCAGATTAGGGTTAGTTTTAGAGGTAGATTTTGATCTAGAGTTAGTGCTAGGGCTAAGGATAGTGCAAGGGTTATGACTAGGGTTAGGGCTTGGGTTAGGGTTATGGTAAGGGATAGGTTTAGAAGTAGGGATAGGTCTTGTGTGAGAATTATATTTAGTCTTAATTCTAGGGTTCAGGTTAGGGTTAGGAATAGGGCTATATTAGGGCTAGGATTAGGGCTAGGTTTAACGTTAGAGTTAGGCATAGAGTTACGGTTATGATTAGGGCTGGGGCTAGGGTTAGGGTTAGGGTTTAAGCTATGGTTAGGGCTAGGGGAGTGTTAGGTTTAGTGTTAGATCTAGGTTAGGGTTATCGTCATGGTTAGGGTTGGGGTTAGGGCTAGGGTTTTCATTAGTTTTAGGGTTAGTTTTAGAGTAATGTATTGGATTAGATTAGGTTTATGGTTAAGTTTAGGTTATGGTTAAATTTAGGTTTAGGGATAGGTTTAGTTTTGATTCATGGGAAGGTTTAGGGTTAAGTTTATGGCAAGGGTTAGGTTAAGGGTTAGGTTGAGGATTTGGTTTATGATTAGGGTTAGAAATAGGGTTAGGTTTAGGGTTAGGGTTATTATTAGGGTTAGGTTTAGGGTAATGTTAGGGTTAGAGCTAGGATTAGGGTTAAGGTTAGGATTAGGGCTAGGGTTAGGTTTATGTTTACTAATAGGGCTAGGGTTATGTTTAGGCTAAGGGTTAGGCTTTGAGCTAGAGTTATGTCTAAGGCTAGGGTAAGTGTTAGGGCTACATTTAGAATTATAGTTATGTTTAGGGTAGGTTTAGGCCTTGGATTAGGGCTAGGTTTGGTGTTAGGTTTAAGCCCAGGGTTAAGACTATGTGTAATGTAAGATCTAGGGTTATGATTAGAGCTATTTTTAGGGTTAGGGTTATGGCTATGTCTAGTGTTAGGTTTAAGTTTTGGATTAGCTTCAGGTTTAGAGCTAGGTTTAGTGTGTTAGGGTCAGTGTTTAGGTTAGGGTTAGGTTTATGGTGAAAGCCAGAATTAGGACTAGGGTTAGGACTAGGGATAGGGTTAGTGTTTGCTTTTGGTTAAGGGTTTTGTTAGGGCTAGGGCTCAGGGTTTCTTTAGGTCTAAGTCTAGAATTATGGCTATATTTAGGATTAGGCTTAGGTCTAGGGCTTCTGTTAGGGTTAGGTTTAGGTATAAGTTTACTGGTAGGGCTAGATTTAGGGTTTGTTTTAGGGTTAGGTTCAGATATAGACTGAGGGTTTGTGTTAGGGTAAGGATTTTAGTTAGGGTTAGAGCTAGAATGAGGGCTAGGGTTATGACTAGTAATAGGGTTAGGGTTTGGATTAGGCTATGGATTAGGAATAGGACTAAGGTTAGCATTATGGATAGGGTTAGGCTTAGTATAAGTGATAGAGTTAGAGCTAGGTTGAGGGCTAGGTTTAGGGTTAGTGTTAGGGCTAGGGCTAGGTTTAGGTTTAGGTTTACTTCCTGGGTTAGGGCTCAGATTAGTGCCAGTTTTTCTGTTAGGTTTAGGGCTAGGGTTAGGGCTATGGCTAATATAAGAACTGAGGTTCTGATTAGAGATAGTATTAGGTCTAGATCTAGTGTTAGCACTGTCTTTAGGGTTAGTGTGATATTTAGAATTAAGGTTAGTGTTAGAATATAAGTCAGGGTCAGGGTTAATTTTAGGACTAGGATATCAATTAGAGCTAGAAGTTTATGGCTAGGTTTAGGGTTAGGGTTTGGTTTAAGTTAACATTTAGGATTAGGACAATGGCTCGGTTTTGTTTAAGGGATAAGGCTAGGGTTATGACTAGTATTATAATTAGCAATAGTGTTAGGTCTAGTGGTAGGTTGAGGATTAGGCTTAGGTTTAGGGTCAAATGTAGAGTTATGGTTACATCTAGGGTAGGGTCTAGGGCTAGGGTTCAGGCTAAGGTTAGGATTTGTGTTAGGTTTATTGTAATCGATAGGGTTAGAAATAGAAATAGGTCTAGGGGGAGAGTTAGAGTTAGTCTTAGGCCAAGGTTAGTGGTAGCGTTAGGTTAGTGTTAAGTTTAGCATTATGTCTAAATCTAAATTTAAGCTAGGATTAGTGCTAGGATTAGTGTTAGGGTTAGGCCTATGGTTAGGCTAGAGATATGGTTAGTGTTAGGGTTAGGGTTATTGATAAGGTTAGGGGAAAGGATGGGGTTATACCTGAATTCAGGTCTAGAGTGAGGGTTAAAATTAGAGATAGGGATAGAGTTAGGGTTTGGGTAAGGATTAAAGCTAGGTATAGGCATAAGTTGAGGACTAGAGTTTGTGTTAGGGTTAGGGCTAGGATTAGGGCTGGGGCTAATGTCAGGTCTGGGTTCATGGTTATGGTTAGTTTTAGGGTTAGGTTATGGCTAGGTCTAGTGTAAGGGTTAGGTTTAGGTTAAGGGTAAGGTTTAAAGCTAGGTGTAATATTAGGGTCAGGGTTCGAGTAGGGTTTGGTTTAGGTTAAAATTTAGGGTTAAAGCTTGAATTAACGTTAGGGATAGGGTTAGGGTTAGGGTAATTGATAGGGTTAGGTTCAGGGTTCATGTTAGGTTTAGAGTACTGAATAGGGTTAGTGTTAGCAATAGTGTTAGCATTAGGCCTAGGGTTAGCATGTGGGTTAGGCTTATCTTTAGGGTAATGGATAGGGTTAGAGGTAAGTTTAGGGCTAGGGTTAAGGTTAGAATTAGGACTAGGGTTAGGGTTAGGCCTAGGGTTTGTGTCAGGTTAGGTTCAGGGTAAGTGTTAGCATTTGAGTTATGATTAGGGCTAGCGTGAGTTTTAGGGTTAGAGTCAGGGCTAAAGTTAGGGTTAGGGTTAGGGTTATGTTTAGATTAAGGTTAGAGTTTGAGCTAGAATTAGGGTTAGGGTGAGGGTTAGGGTTAGGGTTAGGTCTAGGCTTATGGTTAGGGTTACAATAAGGGCTAGGATTAGGGCTACGCTTGTGTGAGGTTTATGGCTATCATTAGGGCTATGGGTAATGTAAGAGCTAGGGATATGGTTATGGCTAGTTTTAGGGTTAGCGTTGCCACGGTCTGACTGGTTAAACTAACTGGGGGTTGATGAGCAACTTGTGAAGGTTGATACAGCAGGAGTGGGAGCTGCTTTATTGTAGGACAACACAGCTTGTTTCAATTAACACCCAGATACATCAATTGGTCATTAAGGAATCCTCATCATCTGAATTACACACAGCTTAACTTAATTGACATAATCTAGACACAGCAGGCAGTCTTTAAGGAATCTCTATCATCTTAATGGCTCACTGGCATTACTTCTCAAACCACTCCTCTTGTCAAATTGCCAGGCGCCATCTTGAGTTGTCTGTGGCTCCCATCAAGGGTTATGGATAAGTCTAGTGTTCTAGTTAGGTTTTGGGTTAGGATAAGATTTAGAGCTAGGGTTTGTTTAGGGTAACGGTCATTGTTTGGGTTAGGGTTAGGTTTAGGGTGAGAGCCAGATTTAGGACTAGTGTTGGGTCTAGGGATAGAGTTAGTCTTTACGTTAGGTTAACAGTTATTGTTAGGGCTAGTGCTAGGTTTTTGCTTAGGGCTAAGGCTAGATTTATGACTCTGTTTAGGATTAGGTTTGGTCTAGTGCTTGTGTTACTGTTAGGTTTAGGTATAGGTCTACCAGTAGGGGTAGGGTTAGGGTGTGCTTTAGGGTTAGTGTCAGGTTTAGACCTAGGGTTAGTGTTAGGGTCAGAATAAAGGTCAGGGTTAGAGTTAAGGTTAGAGCTAGAATGAGGGTTGGGTTAGGACTAGTAATAGAGACAGGGTTTGAGGTAGTCTAAGGATTATTTTAACAACTAGGGTAGCATTAGGGTGAGGGTTTGGCTTAGGGTAAGGGATAGGGTTAGAGGTAGAGTTAGGGTTGGGTTAGGGTTAGGGGTAGATTTCGGGTTATACCTAGGTTTAGGCCTCGGAATAGGGCAAGGGTTTGTGTTAGCATTAGGGCCACAGTTAATAAAAGAACTAAGGATTCCGATTAGGGCTAGTTCTAGGGTTAGCTTTAGGGCAATGTTTAGAGCTAGAGTTACTGTTAGGGTCCAAGTAAGGGTCAGGGTTACTTCTAAGGTTAGGGTTAGGACTCAAATTAGGGCTACATTTAGGGCTAGGTGTAGTGTTAGCATTTGGTTTAGGTTAAGGGTTAGGGTTAGGGTTATGGCTCAATTTTGTTTTAGGGCTAGGGTACTGTAAGGGCTACTTTTCCAATTAGCATTAGGGTTAGGGCTACTGTTAGAGTGACCTTTAGGCTTAAGGTTACGGTTAGATCCAGGTTTAGGTCTAGGGTGAAGGTTAGGGCTAGGGTTGGGGCTAGGGATAGGGATAGGGTTTGGGTTATGGTAACGGATCGGTTTAGAACTAGGGATAGGGCTAGGGTGAGAGTTAGAGTTAGTCTTAGGGCTAGGGATAGTGTTAGGTTTAGGGTTAGGGCTAAATTAGTGCTAGATTGGAGATATGGTTAGTTGTAGGTTTAGGCCTAGGTTTAGGGCTAGGGTTAGGGTTAGCATTAGGGTTAGGATAAGGTACGATGTTACAGCTACATTTAGGGCTAGGACAAAGCATAAAATTAGGGTTAGGGCTAGGGTTAATGTTAGGGTTAGGATTAAGGCTGGGCTTAGGGATAGGATTAGGGCTAGGATTTGTGTTAGGGTTAGGGCTAGGATCAGGGATAGGGCTAATGTCAGGTCTAGGGTTATGGTTAAGGATAGTTTTAGGCTAAGGATTATGGCCAGGTCTATTGTAAGTTTGGGGTTGAAGGTTAGGGTCAGGTTTACAGCTAGGGTATTATTAAGGTCAGAGTCAGGTTTAGGGTATGTGTTAGGTTAAGGATTAGGCTTAGGGCTCAAATTAGCATTAGGGTTAGTGTTAGGGTTAGGGTAATGTATATGGTTAAGTTTAGGGTTAAGGTTAGATTTAGAGTAATGGACAGGTTTAGGTTTAGGGACAGGGTTAGATTTAGGCCTAGGGATAGAATTTGGTTAGGGTTAGGGTAATAGATTGGATTAGAGCTACAGTTAGGACTAGGGTTATGATTAGGTAGGGCTATGGTTAGGGTCAGGTCTAGGGTTAGAATTTTGTTATGGTTATGGTTAGGGTAATAAATAAGATTAGAGCTAGGGATAGGGCTAGGATTATGGTTAGGATTAGGGCTATGGTTTGGGTTAGATTTCGGGTTAGGACAAGGTTTAGGTTTATGGTTAGCTTTAGGTTAAATATTAGAGCTAGGGTTAGGGATAGGACTAGGGTTAAACCTAGGGTTAGGGCTCTGATTAGGTCTAGGTTTTGAGTTATTTTAGGGCTATTTAGGACTAGGGCTAATGTTAGAACTAGGGTTATGATTAGGGCTAGTGTTAAGTTTAGCATTATGTCTAAATCTAGTGTGTAGATTAGATTTAAGTTTAGGATAATGATTAGAGATAGGGTTTGTGTTACCATCAGAGTCAGGATCAGTGTTACTGCTCAGAGTTAGGGATAGACTCAAATTAGGACTAGGGTTAAGGCTAGGTGTAGGGTTAGTCTTTGTATAAGGTTTAGGATAAGAATTAGGGATAGGTCTAATGTCAAGTCTAGGGCTATGCTTTGGTTATGGTTAGCTTAGGGCTTTGTCACAGTTTTTTTTTTACAGCTAGGGCTACTTTAGGATTAGCGACAGTGTTAGCGCTAGTGGTATGGTGATTTTTAGGCTTAGATTTATTGTTATGGTTAAATCTAAATTTGGGCTATGGCTATGTTTAGGGCTAAGGTTAGGACTAGTGTTAGGGTTATTAACATAGTTAGAACTAGAAATAGGGCTAGGGCAAGAGTTAGAGTTAGTCTTAGTCTAGGGTTAGGGTTAGGTTTAGGGTTAGGGCTAAATTAGGGCTAGATTTAGGGCAAGGGTTAGTGTTAGTGTTAGGCCTAGGGTTAGGGTTAGGTCTAGGGGAAGGGATGGGGTTATAGCTAGGTTTAGGGGTAGGGTGAGGGTTAGAATTAGGGTTAGAGCTAGGGTTAGGATTAAGGCTATGTTTAGTGCCAGGATGAGGGTTTGTGTTAGGGCTAGGGCTAGGATTAGTGATACGGCTAATGTCAGGTCTAGATTTATGGATAGTGTTAGTTTTAGGATTAGGTTACACCTAGGTCTACTGTAAGGGTTAGGTTTAGGTAAGGGTCAGGTTTAAAGCTAGGTGTATTATTAGGGTCAGAGTCTGGGTAGGGTTTGGTTTAGGTTAAGTTTTAGGGTTAAGGATTGGATTAGCTTTAGTGTTAGGGTTACAGATAGGGTAATGGATAGGATTAGGTTTAGGGTTCAGGTTAGATTTAGAGTAATGGTTAGGGTTAGTGTTAGCGATAGGGTTAGCGTTACGCCTAGGGTTAGCATATGAGTTAGGCTCATCTTTAGGGTAATGGATAGTATTAGAGATAAGGTTAGGGCTAGTGATAAGGTTACAATTAGGGCTAGGGATAAGGTTACGATTAGGGCTAGGGTTAGGGTTAGGCCTATGGTTAGTGTCAGGCCTAGTTTTAGGGTAAGTATTAGCATTTGAGCTAGGGTTAGGTCTTGGGCGAGATTTGGGTTTAGAGTCAGGGCTAGGGTTAGGGTTAGGTTTTTATTTAGGGTAAGGGTTAGAGTTTGAGCTAGGTTTAGGGCTTAGGCGAGTGTAGGATTAGGCTTAGGTCTAGGATTATGGTTAGCGTTACGATTAGGGCTAGGTTTCGGGCTAGGATAAGGGCTAGGTTTTGTGTGAGGTTTAGGGCTAACATTAGGGCTTTGGGAAATATAACAGCTAGGAATATGTTTATGGCTAGTTTTAGGGTCAGGGCTATGGATATGTCTAGTGTTAGGGTTAGATTTTGGGTAGGATAAGTTTTAGAGCCAGAATTTGTTTACAGTTTAGGGTCATTTTCAGGACAGGGTTAGGTTTAGGGTGAGTGCCAGAATTACAACTAGCATTGGGTCTAGGGATAGGGTTAGTCTTTAAGTTAGGTTAATGGTTATTGTTAGGGCTAGTGCTAGGTTTTTGTTTAGGGCTACAGCTAGATTTATGACTCTATTTAGGATTAGGTTTCATCTAGTGCTGGTGTTACTGTTAGGTTGAAGTATAGGTTTACCGGTATGGGAAGCGTTAGGTTTCGGTTTAGTGATAGGGTCAGGTTTAGACTTAGGTTTAGTGTTAGGGTCAGTATAAAGGTCAGGGTTAGGGTTAGGTATGGGGTAGGGTTAGGGTTAGGGTTAGAGTTAAAAAATAGGCTTA
Organism: Marmota flaviventris; assembly: GCF_047511675.1. NCBI lineage: Eukaryota > Metazoa > Chordata > Mammalia > Rodentia > Sciuridae > Marmota > Marmota flaviventris. The sequence goes on along the minus strand of NW_027288422.1, from coordinate 358,086 downwards.
GGTCTCGAATTCGGGCTAGGATTTGTGTAATCATTAGGGCTATGGCTAATGAAAGAACTAGGTTTCTGTTTAGGGTTAGTTCTAGGGTTAGTGTTAGGGCAATGTTTAGAGCTAGGGTGAGTGTTAGGGGCCGAGTTAGTGTCAGGGTTATTTCTAGGGTTAGGGTTAGGACTCACTTTAGGGCTAGGTTTAGGACTAGGTGTAGCTTTAGGGTTTGGTTTAGGTTAAGGGTTAGGTTTATGGCTCGGTTTTGTTTTAGGGTTAGGGTAGGTTTAGGGCTAATTTTCCAATTAGCATTAGGGCTAGGGCTAGTGTTAGGGTGAGGTTTATACTTAATTTTAGTTTTAGATCCAGGTTTAAGGCTTGGGCGACGGTTAGCGCTAAGTTTGGGGCTAGGGATAGGCCTAGCTTTTGGGTTATGGTAAGGGATATGTTTAGAACTAGGGATAGGGCTAGGGCGAGAGTTAGAGATAGTCTTAGGGAGAGGAATGGGTTAGGTTTACTGTTAGGGCGAAATTAGGGCTAGGAATAGTGCTAGGGTTAGTGTTAGATTTAGGCCTAGGTTTAGGGCTGCAGTTAGGGTTAGCATTAGGTTTAGAGTAAGGTATGATGTTACATCTATGTTTAGTGCTAGGACAAGGGATAAAATTAGGGTTAGGGCTAGGGTTAAAATTAGGGGTAGGATTAAGTCTAGGCTTAGAACTAGGATTAGATCTAGGGATAGGGCTAATGTCAGGTCTAGGGATTAGGTTAGGCTAGGGTTAGGGATAGGGCTATGGCTCAGTTTTGTTTTAGAACTAGGCCTAGTTTTAGGGCTAGTTTTATGATTAGCGATAGTGTTAAGGCTAGTCGTAGGGTGAAGTTTAGGCTTAGATTTATTGTTATGGTTAGATCTAGGTTTAGGGCTATGGCGAGGGTTAAGGCTTAAGTTAGGGCTAGTGTTAGGGTTATGGTAATGGATAGGGTTAGAACTAGAAATAGGGCTAGGGCGAGAGTTCGAGTTAGTCTTTGGGCTAGGGTTGGGGGTAAGTTTAGGGTTAAGGCTAATTTAGTGCTAGGATTAGCAGTAGGGTTAGTGTTAGGATTAGGCCTAGGGTTAGGGTTAGTGTTAGTGTTAGGATTAGGATTAGGTTTAGGGAAGGGATAGGGTTATAGCTAGCTTTAGGGCTAAGGTGAGGGTTAGAATTAGGGTTAGGACTAAGTTTAGTGTTTGGGTTAGGATTAAATCTAGGTTTAGGGTTAAACTGAGGGTTTGTGTTAGGGCTAGGGCTAGGATTAGGGCTTGGGCTAATGTCAGGTCTAGGTTCATGGTTATTATTAGTTTTAATGTTAGGTTATAGCTATTTCTAGTATAAGGGTTAGGTTTAGGGTAGGGGTCTGGTTTAGAGCTAGGTGTATTATTAGGGTCAGGGTCCCAGTAGGGTTTGGTTTAGGTTAAGATTTAGGGTTAATGCGTGAATTAGTTGTGGGTTAGGGTTAGGGTTAGGATATTGGATATAATTAGGTTTATGGTTCCTGTTAGGTTTGGAGTAATGGATAGGGTTACTGTTAGTGATAGGGTTATCATTAGGCCTAGGGATAGCATTTGGTTAGGCTTAACTTTAAGGTAATGGATAGGGTTAGAGCTAAGGTTAGGGCTAGACTTAAGGTTAAGTTTAACTTTAGGGATAGGGTTAGGCCTAGGGTTAATGTTAGGGTTAGGTTTAGGGTAAGTGTAGGCATTTGAGCTAGGGTTAGGTCCAGGGCGAAGTTTAGGTTATGAGTGAGGTCTAGGGTTAGGTTTAGGTTTAGGGTTATGTTTAGACTAAGGATTAGAATTTGAGCTAGGCTTAGGTCTAGGGTAAGCGTTAGCATTAGGGTTATGTCTAAGGTTATTTTTAGGGCTAGGATAAAGGCTAGGTTTTGTGTGGATGTTTAGGGCTAACATTAGGGCTATAGGTAATGTAAGAGCTAGGGATATGGTTATGGCTCGTGTTAGGGTCAGGGTTATGGATAAGTCTAGTGTTAGGGTTAGGTTTTGGTTTAGGATAAGGTTTAGAGCTAGGGTTTCTATTAGATTAAGGGTCATCATTGGGTTAGGGTTAGTTTTATGGTTAGGGCCACAATTAGGACTGGTATTTGGTCTAGTGATAGGTTTAGTCTTCATGTTAGGTTAATGGTTATTGTTAGGGATAGTGCTATGTTTTTGTTTAGGGCTAAGGCTAGATTTATGACTCTATTTAGGATTAGGTTTGGTCTAGTGCTAGTGTTAATGTTAGGTTTAAGTATAGGTTTACCGGTAGGGGTACTGTTAGGGTTCAGTTTAGGGTTATGGTCAGGTTTAGATCTAGGGTTAGTGTTAGGGTCAGAATAAGGGTCAGTGTTATTATTAGGGTTAAAGCTAGAATGAGGGCTAGGTTTAGGACTAGTAATAGAGTTAGGGTTTGGGGTAGGCTAAGGATTAAGGTTAGGACTAGAGTAGCATTAGGGTGAGGGTTTGGTTTAGGTTAAAGAATGGGTTAGAGGTACGGTTAGAGTTAGGGTTAGAGGCAGTGCTAGGATTAGGGCTAGAATTTGTATTAGCATTAGGGCTACAGCTAATGAACGAACTAGTTTTCTGATTAGGGCTAGTTCTAGGGTTAGCGTTAGGGCAATGTTTAGAGCTAGGGGTACTATTAGGGTCTGACTCAGGGTCAGGGTTATTTCTATGATTAGGGTTAGGACTCAAAATAGGGCTAAGTTTAGCGATAGGTGTAAGGTTAGTGTTTGGTTTTGGTTAAGGGTTAGGGTTAGGATTATGGCTCAGTTTTGTTTTAGGGCTAGGGTAAGTTTAGGGCTAGTTTTACAATTAGAATTAAGTTTAGGGCTAGTGTTAGGGTGAGGTTTGGTCTTAAGGTTATGGTTTACAACCAGGTTTAGGGTGAGGGTGATGGATAGAGTTAGGGTTGGGGCTAGGGATTGGGCTAGGTTTTGGGTTATGCTAAGGGATGGGTTTTGAAATTTGGATAGGGCTAGGGCGAGAGTTAGTCTTAGGGCTAGGGATAGAATTAAGTTTAGGATGAGGGTTTAATTAGGGCTAGGATTAACCCTAGGGTTAGTGTTAGGTCTTGGCCTAGATTTAGGGCTAGGGTTAGGGTTCGCATTAGGGTTATGGTAAGGTATGATGTTTCAGCTATATTCTGGGCTAAAGCATGGGATAAAATTAGTGTTTGGGCTCCAGTTAAGGTTAGGACTAGGATTAAGGCTAGACGTAGTGCTAGGATTAGGGATAGGGTTTGTGTTAGGTTTAGGGCTAGGATTAGGTCTAGGGCTAATGTCAGTTCTAGGGTTATGGTTAGGGATTGTTTTAGGTTTAGGTTTATGACCAGGTCTATTGTAAGGGTTACATTGAGCGTTAGCCTCAAGTTTACAGCTAGGGGTATTATTAGGGTCAGCATCAGGGTTAGGGTATGGGTTAGGTTAAGGTTTAAGGTTAGGGCTAAAATAAGCATTAGGGTTAGGCTAATGGATATGGTTAGATTTCAGGTTTATATTAGGTTTAGTATAATGGACAGGATTAGGGTAAGGCATAGGGGTAGAGTTAGGCCTAGGGATAGAATTTGGTTAAAGATATGGTTTAGGTAATGGATAGGATTAGAGCTACAGTTAGAATTAGGGTTATGGTTAGGTTAGGGCTGTGGTTAGAGGTAGGCCTATGGTTAGAATTTGCTTAAGGATATGGTTAGGGTAATGGATAAAATTATATCTAGGTTTAGGGCTAGTGTTATGGTTAGGAATAGGGCTATGTTTCAGTTTAGGTTTAGGGTTAGGACAAGGTTTAGGTTTATGGTTAGGTTTAGATTAAGTGTTAAGGGTAGGGATAGAGTTAGGGCTCTGATTAAAACTAGGGTTAGGGCTTGGATTAGGGCTAGGTTTTGGGTTAGGTTATGGCTAGTGTAGGACTAGGCCAATGTAAGAACTAGGATTACGATTAGGACTAGTATTAGGGTTAGCATTAGGAGTAGGTCTAGTGTTTATATTAGCTTTAGGTTTAGGGGGATGATTAGAGATAGGGTTAGTGTTAGGGTCAGAGTCAGGATCAGTGTTAATTTTAAGATTAGAAATAGGACTCAAATTAAGGTGAGGGTTAAGGCTAGGTTTGTGTTAGGGTTAGGGTAAGAATTTGGGATAGGGCTAATGTCAGGTCTAGGGTTACATTTAGATAAGGGTTAGGGTTGTGGCTATGGTTCAGTTTTTGTTTTAGAGCTAGGGCTAGTGTTAGGGCTAGTTTGGGGATTAGTGATAGTGTTAGGGCTAGTGGTAAGGTGAGGTTAAGTCTTATATTAATTGTTATGGTGAGATCTAGGTTTAGAGCTAGGGCTATGGTTGGGGCTAAAATTAGGGCTAGTTTTATGGTTATGATAACATATATGGTTAGAACTAGAAATAGGGCTAGGGTGAGAGTTAGAGTTAGTCTTAAGGCTAGGGTTAGGGGTTGGTTTAAGGTTAAGGCCAAATTAGGGCTAGGATTAGCACTAGGGTTAGTGTTAGGGTTAGGGCTAGGGCTAGGGTTAGAGTTAGTGTTAGTGTTAGAGATAGGGTTAGGATTAGGGAAAAGGAATGGAAATATAGCTAGGTTTAGGGATAGGGTGAGAGTAGAATTAGGGTTATGGCTAGGTTATGGTTCGGGTTATGATTAAGGCTACTTTTAGGGCTAGGTTTGAGGGTTTGTGTTAGGGCTAGGACTAGGATTAGGGATAGGGCTAATGTCAGGTCTAGGGTTTTATTTAGGAATAGTTTTATGGTTAGGTTATGGCTAGGTCTAGTGTAAGGATTACATTTAGGTTAAGGGTCAAGTTTAGAGCTAGGCATATTATTAGGGTCGTCAGGTAGGGTTTGGTTTAGTTTAAGGTTTAGAGTTAAGGGTTGAATTAGCGTTATGGTTAGGGTTAGAAGTAGGGTAATGGATAGGGTTAGGTTTAGGGTTCAAGTTAATTTTAGAGTAATGGATAGGATTAGTTTTAGCGATAGGGTTAGCATAAGGCCTAGGGATAGCATTTGAGTTAGGCTTATCTTTAGTTTAATGGATAAGGTTAGAGGTAAGTTTAGTGATAGGTTTAAGGTTAGGATTAGGGCTAAGGTAAGGTTTAGGCCTAGGGTTAGTGTCAGGGTTAGGTTTAGGGTAAGTGTTAGGATATGAGATACAATTAGGGCAAAGTTGATGTTTAGGGTTAGAGTCAGGGCTAGGGTTATGGTTAGGGTTATGATTAGGGCTAGGTTAAGGGCTAGGATAAGGCTATGTTTGTGTGGTGTTTCTGGCTAGCATTAGGGCAATTGGCTAGGATTAGGGTTAGGGTTAGAGTTAGGGCCAGAATTAGGACTAGCGTTGGGACTAGGGATAGGGTTAGTCTTTGGGTTAGGTTAAGGGTTAATTTTAGGGTTACTGCAAAGTTTTTATTTAGGACTAGGACTAGATTCATGACTATATTTAGGATTATATTTGCTCTAGTGCTAGTGTTACTGTTAGGTTTAGGTACAGGTTTACTTGTAGGTGTTGGGGTATTGTCCGGTTTAGGGTTAGTGTTAAGTTTAGTTCTAGGGTTAGTGTTAAATTCAGAATAAGGGTCAGGGTTTGGGTTAGAGTTACAACTAGAATGAAGGCTAGGGTTAGGACTAGTAGTAGAGTTGGGGATTGGGGTAGGCTAAGGATTAGGGTTAAGACTAGGCAACATTAGGGTGAGGTTTTGGCTTAGGGAAAGGGATGGTTTAGAGGTAGAATTAGGGTTAAGGATAGCTTTAGGGCTAGGGTTAGGTTTAAGGTTAGTCTTAGGGTTAAACCTAGGTTTAGAGCTTGGATTAGCGCTAGGATTTGTGTTACCTTCAGGGCTATGGCTAGTGAAAAATCTTGCTTTCTTTGTAGGGCTAGTTCTAGGGTTAGTGTTAGGGCAATGTACAGAGCTAGGGTTAGTGTTAGGATCCGAATCAGGGTCTGGGTTACTCCTAGGTTTATGTTTAGTACTCAAATTATGGCAAGGTTTAGGGCTAGGTTTAGGGTTAGTGTTTGGTTTAGGTTAAAGGTTAGGGTTAGGATTATGGCTCAGTTTTGTTTTAGGGCTAGGTTAGGGTTAGGGCTAGTTTTCCAATTAGCATTAGGGACAGGGCTAGTGTTAGGATGAGTTTTAGGCTTAAGGTTTGGGTTATATTCACGTTTAGGGCTAGGGCAAATTTTAGGGCTAAGGTTGGGCTAGGGTTAGGGCTAGAGTTTGGGTTATGGTAAGGGATAGGTTTAGAACTAGGGATAGAGCTATGGTCAGAGAGTTATTCTTAGGGCTAGGGCTAGGGTTAGTTTTAGGGTTAGGGTTAAATTAGGGCTGGTTTAGTGCTAGGATTAGTGTTAGGTTTAGGCCTATGTTTAGTGCTAGGGTTAGGGTAAGGCATGATGTTACAGCTACGTTTTGGGCTAGGTCAAGGGATAAAATTAGGGATAGGAATAGGGTTAAAGTTATGGTTAGGATTAAGCCTAGGCTTAGTGCTAGGATGAGGGCTAGGATTTGTGTTAGGATAAGGGCTAGGATTATGGCTAGGGCTAATGTCAGGTCTAGGGTTATGGTTAGGGATGGTTTTAGGGTTAGGTTTATAGCCAGATCTATTGTAAGGGTTAGGTTGAGTGTTAGGGTCAGCTTTGCAGCTAGGGTATTATTAGGGTCGGAATTAGGGTTAGGGCATGTGTTAGGTTAAGGGTTAGAGTTAGGGATCAAATTAGCATTAGATTTAGTATTAGGGTTAGGGTAATGGATATGGTTAGGTTTAGGGTTAAGTTTAGGTTTAGGGTAATGGACAGCCTTAGTGTTAGGGATAATGTTAAGGTTAGGCCTAAGGATAGAATTCAGTTAGGGTTATGGTTAGGGTAATGGATAGGATTAGAGCTAGGGTTAGGGCTGGGGTTATGGTTAGGATTAAGGCCATGGTTCGGGTTAGTTCAAGGTTTAATTTTTGGGTTAGGTATAGGTTAAGTGATAGAGCTAGGGTTAAGGTTAGGGATCAGATGAGGGCTAGGTTTTGGGTTAGGTTAGGGATAAGGTAGGACTACGGCTATTGTAAGAACTAGAGTTAAGATTAAGGTTAGTTATGTAGATAGCATTAGGACTAGGTCAAGTTCTAGTGTTTAGATTAGGTTTAGGTTTAGGGAGATGATTAGAGATAGGGTTAGTGTTAGGGTCAAAGTCAGGATCAGTGTTACTGATCAAGGATAGGGATAGGACTCGAATTAGTGCTAGGATTAAGGCTAGGTGTAGGGTTAAGTTTTGTGTTAGGTTTAAGGTAAAAATTAGGGATTTTATCCCAATTTCATGTCAGGTCTAGCGTTACCGTTAGGCTAGTGTTAGGGTTAGGGCTATGGCTCAGTTTTGTTTTAGAGCTAGGGCTAGGGTTAGGGCTAGTTTTAGGATTAGCGATAGTGTTAGGGCTAGTGGTAGAAGAAGATTTAGGCTTAGATTTATTGTTATGGTTAGATCTAGGTTTAGGTCTAGGGCCTGCATTAAGATTAAGGTTAGGGCTAGTGTTAGGGTTATGGTAATGGATAGGGTTAGAACTAGAAATAGGACTGGAGTGCATATTAGAGTTACTCTTTGGCTAGGTTTAGGGGTAGGTTTAGGGTTGATAGGGCTAGGATTAGCACAAGGTTTAATGTTAGGGTTAGGGATAGGGTTATTGTAGTGTTAGGGTTAAGGTTAGAGTTAGAGGAAGGGATGAGGTTATAGCTAGTTTTAGAGCTAGGGTTCAGGTTAGAATTTGATTTAGGGCTAGGGTTAGGGTTAGGATTAAGGCTAGGTTTATTGCCAGGTTGCGGGTATGTGTTAGGGCTAGGGCTAATGTCAGGTCTAGGTTCAAATAAGTGGTAGTTTTATGGTTAGGTTATGGCTAGGTCTAGTATTAGGTTTAGGGTAAGGGTCAGGTTTAGAGCTAGTTGTTTTATTAGGGTCAGGGTCTGGGTATTTTTTGGTTTAGGTTAAGGTTTAGGGTTAAGGCTTGTATTAGCATTAGGGTTTGGTTTAGGATTAGGGTAATGGATAGGGTTAGTTTCAGGGCTAATATCAGAGTAATGGATAGGTTCTGTTAGTGATAGGGTTAGCATTAGGCCTAGGGTTAGCATTTGGATTAGGCTTATCATTAGGGTAATGGATAGGGTTAGAACTAAGGTTAGGCTAGTGTTAAGGTTATGATTATGGCTAGGGATAGGTTTAGGCGTAGGGTTAGTGTCAGGTTTAGGTTTAGGGTAAGTATTAGGGTTTAAGCTAGGGTTTGGTCTAGGGCAAGGGCTGGGTTAGAGTCAGTGCTTGGGTTAGGGTTAAGGTTAGTGTTATGATTAGGAAAAGGGTTAGAGTTTAATCTAGGTTTAGTACTAGCTCAAGGTTTAGAATTAGGGTTAGGTCTAGGGTCATTTTTAGGGTTACAATTAGGGCTAGGTTTTGGGCTAGGATAAGGGCTAGGTTTGTGTGATGTTTATGCTAGCATTAGGGCTATGGATAATGTAAGAGCTCGGGTTATGGTTATGGCTAGTTTTAGGGTTAGGGTTATGGATAAATCTAGTGTTGAGGTTAGGTTTTGGGTTAGGATAAGGTTTAGAGCTAGGGTTTGTGTTAGGGTAAGCATCATGTTTGGGTTAGGTTAAGGGCCAGAATTAGGAATAGCTTTGGGTCTATGGATATGGTTAGTCTTTGTGTTAGGTTAAAGTTTATGGTTAGAGTTAGTTCAAGGTTTGTGTTTAGGGCTAGACCTAGATTTATGACTATATTTAGGATTAGGTTTGGTCTAGTGCTAGTGTTACTGTTAGGTTTAAGTATAGGTTTACCAGTAGGGGTAGAGTTAGGGTCCGGTTTAGGGTTAGTGTCAGGTTTAGATCTACGGTTAGTGTTAGGGTCAGAATAATGGTTGGGGCTTGGGTTAGGCTAGAGCTAGAATGAGGCCTAGGGTTAGGACTAGTAATAGAGTTAGGGTTTGGGATAGGTTAAGGATTAGTGTTAGGATGAGGGTAGCATTAGGGTAAGGGTTTGGCTTAGGGTAAGGGATAGTATTAGAGATAGGGTTAGGATTAGGGATAAGGATAGGGTTAGGATTAGGGTTAGTCTTAGAGTTAAACCTAGGTTTATGGCTCAGATTAGCGCTAGGATATGTGTTAGCATTAGGGCTACGGATAATGAAAGAACTTAATTCCTGCTTAGGGCTACTTCTTGGTTTAGCATTAAGGCAATGTTTAGAGCTAGGGTTAGTGTTAGGATCCAAGCCAGGGTCAGGATTACTCCTAGGGTTAGGTTTAGCACTCAAATTATGGCAAGGTTTAGGGTTAGTGTTTGGTTTAGGTTACGGGTTATGGTTAGGTTTATGGCTCAATTTTGTTTTAGGGCTAGGTTACGGATAGGGCTAGTGTTGCAATTAGCATTAGGTTAGGGCTAATGTTAGGATGAGCTTTGGGCTTAACGTTAGGGTAATATTCATGTTTAGTGCTAGGTCAAAAGTTAGGGCTATGGTTGTGGCTAGGGATATGGCTGGAGTTTGGGTTGTGGTAAGGGATATGTTTAGAACTAGGGATAGGGCTATGGAGAGAGAGTTATTCTTAGGGCTAGTTATAGAGTTAGGTTTAGGGTTAGGTCTAAATTAGGGATAGGATTAGTGTTAGGTTTAGGCCTAGGTTTAGTGCTAGGGTTAGGGTAAGGTATGATGTTACAGCTACGTTTTGGGCTAGGTCAAGGGATAAAATTAGGGATAGGGCTAGGGTTAATGTATTGTTAGGATTAAGACTAGGCCTAGTGCTAGGATTAGGGCTAGGATTTGTGTTAGGGTTAGGGCTAGGATTATGGCTAGGGCTAATGTCAGGTCTAGGGTTATGGTTAGGGATTGTTTTAGGGTTAGGTTTATAGCCAGATCTATTGTAAGAATTAGGTTGAGTGTTAGGGTCAGCTTTGCAGCTAGGATATTATTAGGGTCGGAATCAGGGTTAGGGTATGTTTTAGGTTAAGGTTTAGGGTTAAGGCTCAAATTAGCATTAGAGTTAGTATTAGGGTTAGGGTAATGGATATGGTTAGGTTTAGGGTTCAGTTTAGGTTTAGGGTAATGGACAGCCTTAGTGTTAGGGATATTGCTAAGTTTAAGCCTAATGATAGAATTCAGTTAGGGTTATGGTTAGGGTAATGGATAGGATTAGAGCTACATTTAGGAATAGAGTTATTGTTAGGTTAGGGCTATGGTTAGTGTTAGGCATAAGGTCAAAGTTCGGTTAGGGTTATAGTTAGGGTAATAAATAAGATTAGAGCTAGGGTTAGGGCTAAAATTATGGTTAGGATTAAGGCCATTGTTTGGGTTAGTTCAAGGTTTAGTTTTTGGGTTACGTTTAGATTAAGTGTTGGGGCTAGGGTTAGGGTTAGGAATAGGGTTAAAGCTAGCGTTAGGGCTCAGAATAGGGCTAGGTTTTGGGTTAGGTTAGGAATAAGGTAGGACTACGGCTATTGTAAGAACTAGAGTTAAGATTAGGGCTAGTTTTAGAGATAGCATTAGGTCTAGGTCAAGGTCTAGTGTTTAGATTAGGTTTAGGTTTAGGGAGATGATTAGAGATAGGGTTAGTGTTAGGGTCAGAGTCAGGATCAGTGCTACTGATCAGGGTTAGTGATAGGACACGGATTAGGGCTAGGATTAAGGCTAGGTGTAGGGTTAGGTTTTGTTTTAGGGTTAATGTAAGAATTATGGATAGGGCTAATGTCAATCTAGCATTATTGTTAGGCTAGGGTTAGAGTTAGGGCTATGGCTCAGTTTATTTTTAGAGCTAGGGCTAGGGTTAGGGCTAATTTTAGCATTAGCAATAGTGTTAGGGCCAGTGGTAGGATGGGGTTTAGGCTTAGATTTATTGTTTTGGTTAGATCTAGGTTAGGGCTAGGGCCTGCATTAGGATTAAGGTTAGGGCTAGTGTTAGGGTTTTGGTAACGGATAGAGTTAGAACTAGAAATAGGACTGGGGTGCAATTTAAATTATTCTTTGGGCTAGGGTTAGGGTAGGTTTACCGTTAGGGCTAAATTAGAGCTAGGATAAGCGCTAGGGTTAAAGTTAGGGTTAGGCCTATGGTTAGGGCTAGGGTTATGGTTAGTGTTAGTGTTAGGGTTAGAGTTAGATTTAGGGGAAGGGATGGGGTTATAGCTAGGTTTAGAGCTAGGGTTCTGGTTAGAATTTGATTTAGGGCTAGGGTTAGGTTTCGGGTTAGGATTAAGTTTAGGTTTAGTGCCAGATTGAGGGTATGTGTTAGGGCTAGGGCTAATGTCAGGTCTAGGTTCAAAGTAAGTGGTAGTTTTATGGTTAGGTTATGGCTAGGTCTAGTGTAAGGGTTAGGTTTAGGGTAAGCGTCAGGTTTAGAGCTAGGTGTTTTATTAGGGTCAGGGTCTGGGTATGGTTTGGTTTAGGTTAAGGTTTAGGGTTAAGGCTTGTATTACCATTAGGATTTGGTTTAGGATTAGGGTAATGGATAGGGTTAGGTTTAGGGCTAATGTCAGAGTAATGGATAGGGTTCTGTTAGTGATAGGGTTAGCATTAGGCCTAGGGTTAGCATTTAGTTTAGGCTTATCTTTAGGGTAATGGATAGGGTTAGAGCTAAGTTTAGGGCTAGATTTAAGGCTAAAATAATGGCTAGGGTTAGATTTGGGCCTAGGGTTAGTGTCAGGCTTAAGTTTAGGGTAAGTATTAGCGTTTGAGTTAGGGTTAGGTCTAGGGAGAGTGTTAGGGTTAGAGTCAGGCCTAGGGTTAGTGTTAGGGTTTGTGTTATGTTTAGGGAAAGTGTTAAAATTTGAGCTATGTTTAGGACTAGGGCGAGGGTTGGGTTAGGGTAGGTTTAGGTCTAGGTTTATGTTTAGGGTTACAATTAGGGCTAGGTTTTGGGCTAGGATAAGGGCTATATTTGTGTGATGTTTATGGCTAGCATTAGGGTTATGGGTATTGTAAGTGTTCGGGTTATGGTTATGGCTAGTTTTGGTGCTAGGGTTATGGATAAGTCTAGTGTTAGGGTTAGGTTTTGGGTTAGGATAAGTTTTAGATCTAGGGATTGTGTTAGGGTAATCATCAGTGTTTGGGTTAGGGTAAGGGCCAGAATTAGGAATAGCATTCGGTCTATGGATATGGTTAGTCTTTGTGTAAGGTTAAGGGTTATTGTTAAGGCTAGTTCAAGTTTTGTGTTTAGGGCTAGGGCTAGATTTATAACTCTATTTAGGATTAGGTTTGGTCTAGTGCTTGTGTTACTGTTAGGTTTATGTATAGTTACTGTGAGGTTTAAGCTAAGTTAGGGGTAGAGTTAGGGTTGGTTTAGGGTTAGTGTCAGGTTTAGATCTAGAGTTAGTGTTAGGGTCAGAATAAGGGTGAGGTTTTGAAATTATGGCTAGAGCTAGAATGAGGCCTAGGGTTAGGACTAGTAATACAGTTAGGGTTTGGGATAGGCTAAGGATTAGCATTAGGCCTAGGGTAGCATTAGGGTGAGGGTTTGGCTTAGGGTTACGGATAGGATTAGGGTTAGGGTTAGTCTTAGAGTTAAACTCAGGTTTAGGGCTCAGATTAGTGCTAGGATATGTGTTAGTATTAGGGCTAGGGCTAATGAAACAACTTAATTTCTGATTAAGGCTACTTTTTGGTTTAGAAATAAGGAATGTTTAAAGCTAGGGTTAGTATTAGGATCCGAGTCAGGGTCAGAGTTATTCCTAGGGTTGGGTTTAGCACTCAAATTACGGCAAGGTTTAGAGCTAGGTTTAGGGTTAGTGTTTGGTTTAGATTAAGGGTTAGTGTTTGGTTTATGGCATAGTTTTGTTTTAGGGCTAAGTTAGGGTTAAGGCTAGTTTTCCAATTAGCATTAGGGACAGGGCTAGTGTTAGGGTGAGATTTAGGCTTAAGTTTTGTGTTTGATCCAGGTTTAGGTGTAGGGCAAATGTTTGGGCTAAGGTTGAGGCTAGGGATAGGGCTAGGTTTGGGGTTATGGTAAGGGATAGTTTTAGAACTAGGGATAGGGATAGGGCAAGAATTAGAGTTAGTCTTAGGGATAGAGATAGGGTTAGGTTTAGTGTTAGGCCTAAATTAGGGCTAGGATTAATGCTAGGGTTAGTGATAAGTTTAGGCCTAGGTTTTGGGCTAGGGTTAAGGTTAGCGTTAGTGTTATGGTAAGGTATGGTTTTACAGCTATGTTTATTGTTAGGGCAAGGGATAAAATTAGGGATAGGGCTGGGGTTAAGATCAGGGTAAGGATTAAGGCTGGTCTTAGAACTAGAATTAGGGATACGGATAGGGCTAATGTCAGGTCTAGGTATAAAGTTAGGTAGGGTTAGGGATAGGGCTATGGCTCAGTTTTGTTTTAGAACTAGGCCTAGGGTTAGGGCTACTTTTATGATTAGCGATAGTGTTAGGGCTAAATGTAGGGTGAATTTAGGCTTAGATTTATTGTTATGGTTAGAATTAGGTTTAGGGCTATGGCTAGGGTTAGGGCTAAGTTTAGGTCTAGTGTTAGGGTTATGGTAACAGATAGATTAGAACTAGAAATAGGGTTAGGTTGAGAGTTTGAGTTATTCTTTGGGCTAAGGTTCGTGGTAGGGTTAGGGTTAGGACTAAATTAGTGCTAGGATTAGCACTAGGGTTAGTGTTAGGGTTAGGCCTAGGGTTAGGGTTATTGTTGTGTTAGGGTTACGATTAGGTTTAGGGGGAGGGATAGGGTTATAGCTAGCTTTAGGTCTAGGGCCAGGGTTAGAATTATGGTTAGGACTAAGGTTAGGGTTTGGGTTAGAATTAAGACTAGGTTTAGGGCTAGGCTCAGGGTTTGTGTTAGGGCTATGGAAAGGATTAGGGCTAGGGCTATTGTCAAGTCTAGGTTTATGGTTAGTATTAGTTTTAGTATTAGGTTATGGCTATGTCTATTGTAAGGTTTAGGTGTAGGGTAAGGGTCAATGTTAGAGCCAGGTGTATTATTAGGGTCAGGGTCAGAGTAGTGTTTGGTTTAGATTAAGATTTAGGGTTTATGCTTGAATTAGTGATGGGTTCAGTTTAGGGTTTGGGTAATGGATAGAATTAGGTTTATGGTTCCAGTTAGGTTTAGAGTAATGGATAGGGTTAGTGTTAATGATAGGGTTATCGTTAGGCCTAGGGTTAGCATTTGGGTAAGGCATTTCTTTAAGGTAATGTATAGGGTTAGAACTAAGGTTAGGGCTAGGGTTAAGGTTAGGATTAGGGTTAGGGTTAGGGTTAGGCCTAGGGTTAATGTTAGGGTTAGGGTTAGGGTAAGTGTAGGCATTTGAGCTAGGGATAGGGATAGGGTGAGGGTTAGGTTTTGAATCAAGACTAGTGTTAAGTTTAGGGTTAGGGTTATCTTTAGGCTGAGGATTAGAGTTTGAGTTAGGGTTAGGGTAGGGCGAGGGATAGCATTAGGGTTAGGTCTAAGGTTATGTTTAGGGTGATGATTAGGGCTAGGTTTAGGGCTAGGATAAGGGCTAGGTTTTTTGTGATATTTAGGGCTAACATTGGATTTTGGTTAATGTAAGAGTGAGGGATATGGTTATGGCTAGTTTTGGGATACGGGTAATGGATAAGTCTAGTATTAGGGTTAGGTTTTGGTTTAGGATAAGGTTTAGAGATAGGGTTTCTATTAGATTAAGGGTCATTGTGGGGTTAAGGTTAATTTTAGGTTTAGAGCCACAATTAGGACTAGCGTTTGGTCTAGTGAGAGGTTTAGTCTTTAAGTTAGGTTAAGGGTTATTGTTAGGGCTAGTGCTAGGTTTTTGTTTAGGGCTATGGCTAGATTGATGATTCTATTTAAAATTAGGTTTGTCGAGTGCTAGTGTTACTGTTATGTTTAGGTACAGTTTTGCCGGTAGAGGTAGTGTTAGGGTTCAGTTTAAATGTAGGTCAGGTTTAGATCTAGGGTTAGTGTTAGGGTCCAAATAAGGGTCAGGGTTAGGGTTAGGGTTAGAGCTAGAATGAGGGCTATGTTTAGGACTAGGAATAGAGTTAGGGTTTAAAGAAGGCTAAGAATTAGGGTTAGGACTAGGGTAGCATTAGAATGACGATTTGGCTTAGGGTAAGGGATAGGGTTAGAGGTAGGGCTAGGTTTAGGGTAAGGGTTAGGGTTAGTGTTAGAGTTAAGGTTAGGGTTAGCGTTAGTGTTTGGGTTTGGGTTATAGTTAGGTTAAAATTTAGTGTTAGGGTTAGGGATAGGGTTATTGTTAGGATTAGGGTTAGGATTAAGTGAGTGTTAGGGTTAGGGTTAGTGTCAGGGTTAGGGTTACTCTTAGGGTTAGGATTACGGTTAGGACAGGTTTAGGTTTAGGGTTAGGTTAGGGTTTGTGTTAGGGTTAGGGTTAGTGTCAGGGTTAGGGTTACTCTTAGGGTTAGGATTACGGTTAGGACAGGTTTAGGTTTAGGGTTAGGTTAGGGTTTGTGTTAGGGTTAGGGTTAGGATTAGGTTTAGGGATAGGATTAGGGTTACATTTAAGATTAGGAATAGGGTTAGGGTTTGGGTTTGGTAAGTGTTAGGGTTAGGGTTAGTGTTCAGGTTAGGGTTAGGGTTAGGGTAAGGTTTAGGGTTAGGGTTAGAGTTAGGTTTATTATTAGGGTTAAGGTTAGGATTAGAATTAGTATTAGGGTTAAGGTTAGTTTAGGGTTACGGTTAGTGTTAGGGTTAGTTTTAGGGTTTGGGTTAGGGTTAGGGTTTGGGTTAGGCTTAGGGTTACAGTTAAGATTAGGTTTACATTTAGGGTAGGATTAAGGTTACGGTTAAGATAGGGTTACATTTAGGGTTAGGGTTAGTTTTAGGGTTAGGATTAGGGTTAGGGTTAGTTTTAGAGTTTAAATATCGTTAGAGTTAGGTTTAATATTATGGTTAGTGTTCGGGTTAGAGTTAGGGTTACAGTAAGCTTTAGGGTTGATGTTAGTGTTAGTGTTAGGGTTAGGGTTAGAGTTATGGTTACGTTTATGCTTAGGTTGAGAGTTAGTGTTAGGTTTAGTGTTAGGGTTTGTGTTATGGTTATGGTTTGGGTTAGGGTTAGGTTTACAATTAAGATTAGGTTTATGGTTAGGGTTATGGGTAGTTTTAGGGTTAGGGTTAGGGTTAGAGTTACTGTTAGGGTTAGCGTTAGTGTTTGTGATAGGGTTAGGTTTAGGGTTAGGGTTCAGGTTAGGGTCAGGGTTAGTTTTGGAGTTAGGTTTAGGGTTGGGATTCGGGTTAGTGTTAGGGTTACTGTTAGGGTTATGTTAGTGTTTGTGATAGGGATAGGGTTAAGGTTATTTTTAAGGTTATGTTAAAGATTAGAGTTAGATTTAGGGCTAGGCTTAGGGTTAGAGTTAGGGTTAGGGTTAGGATTAGGGTTCGTGAGAGTGTTAGGGTTAGGTTTAGTGTTAGGGATAGGGTTAGGTTTAGGGTCATTGTAAAGGTTAGTGTTAGTGTTAGGGTTAGGGTTAGGGATAGTATTAGAGTTAAGGATAGGTTTATGTTTAGTTTTAGGTTTAGGGTGGGGTTAGGGTAAGGTTTGGGTTCGTGTTAGTGTGAGGAATAGGATTAGTGTTAAGGTTAGTGTTAGGTTTAGGGTTACCTTTAGTGTTAGTGCTAGGGTTAGGGTTAGGGAGAGCGTTAGGGTTAGGGATAGGTTTAGGGTTAGGGCTATGGTTAGGGTTAGTGTTAGTGTTACAGATAGGGTTAGGGTTATATTTAGGGTTTGTTTTAGGCTTAGGTTTAGGGTTATGTTTAGGGTTAGTTTTAGGATTAGGGTTAGAGTTAGGTTCTGGATTCAGGTTAGGGTTAGAGTTCAGGTTAGGTTTAGGTTTAGTGTTAGAATTGTGTGTGTGTGTGGGATATGGTATGTGTTAGGCTAAGATTTAGATTTAGGGTTTGTGTTAGGATTAGGGATATGGTAAGTTTTAGGGTTAGTTTTTAGGATTAGGGGTACAGTGAGGCTTAGGGTTAGTTTTAGGTTTAGTTTTAGGGTTACTTGTAGATAAGGGTTAGTGTTAGGGTTAGGGTTTGTGTTAGGTAAGAGTTAGGTGAGGGTTAGGGGTAGGGTTATGTTTAGGGTTAGATTCAGTGTTAGTGTAAGTGTTAGGGTTAGTGTTAGGAATAGTGTTAGGGTTAGGGATAGGTTTAGGGTTACTTTTAGGTTTATGGTTAGAATTAGGGTCAGGGATAGTGTTAAAGTTAGGGTTAGGCTTATCATTAAGGTTAGTGTTAGGGTTAGGGTTAGGTTTATGGTTAAGTTTAGTTTCGGGGTTATGGTTAGGATTAGGGTTAGAGTGAGGCTTAGGTTTAAGTTTAGGGTTAGTTTAAGGGTTACTTGTAGGTTAGGGTTTGTGTTAGGTTAAGGGTTAGGATTAGTGTTAGGGTTAGGGTTAAGGTTAGTGTTAAGTTTAGGGCTAGGGTTAGGGTTAGGGTTAGTGTTAGGTTTTGGGATAGGGTTTGGGTAAGTGTTAGAGTAAGGGTTATGGTTAGGGATTGGGTTAGGGTTTGGGTTAGAGTTAAGTAAAGTTTAGGGTTAGGGTTAGGGTTAGTGTTATGGTTTGGGTTAGGGTTAGGTTTCCAGTTAGGTTAGTCTCAGAGTTAGTGTTAGGGTCAGGATAGTGTTAGGGTTAGTGTTAGGGTAGGGTTATGGTTTGTGTTATAGTTAGGGTTAGGGTTAGGATTTGTGTTAGGATTAGGTTTAGGATTACGTTTGGATTATGATTACAGTTAGGATTAGTGTTAGGGTTAGCTTTAGAGTTAGGGTTAAGTGTAGGGTTAGTGTTAGTGTTAGTGTCAGGGTTAGGATTAGTGTTAGTTTTAGGGTTAGGGTTAGTGTTAAAATAAGGATTAGTGTTTAGTTTGGGGTTAGGGTTAGTGATAGGGTTAGAATTATGTTTAGGGTTACCATTAGGGTTAGGTGTAGTTTTAGTGTTTGGGTTAGTGTTAATGTTAGTTTTAGGGTTAGGGTTAGGGTTAGGTTAGGTGTAGGATTATGGTTTGGGTTAGGGTTTTGTGTAAGGGTTACAGTTAGGATTACCGACAGGGTTGAGGTTAGGGTTAGGATTGCGATTAGGGTTAGGGTTAGGGCTTGTGTTAGGTTAAGTTTTAGTGTTAGTGTAACGGTTAAGGTTAGAATTCTGGTTAAGATTAGGATTAGGGTTAGGTTTAGGATTAGTGTTTGGTTGAGGGTTATATTTAGGATTAGTGTTAGTGTTAGGTTAGGGTTAGGATTAGTGTTATGATTAGTGCTAGGTTTAGGTTAGGGTTAGGGTTACGGTTAGGTTAAGATTAGGGTTAGGTTTTGGATTCGTGTTAGGTTTAGTGTTAGAGTTATATTAGGGTTAGGATTAGGTTTGGGTTCATATTAGGGTAGGGTTAGAGTTAGTGTTATGTTTAGGTTTGGGGTTAGGTTTAGACTTAGGGTTAGGGTTACAGTTAGGATTAGGGTTAGTGATTGGGTTAGGGTTAGGGTTAGGGTTAAAGTTAGGTTTTGGTTTAGGGTTAGGGTTAGTGTTAGAGTTAGGTTTTGGTTTACGGTTGGGGTTAGTGTTAGAGTTAGGCTTAGGGTTAGGTTTATTTTTAAGATTATGGTTAGGGTTACAGTAGGGTAAGTTTTAGGTTTCTGGTTAGAGTTTGTGTTAGGTTTAGGGTTAGTGTTTAGGGTTATGTTAGTGTTAGGGTTAGTGTTAAAGTTAGTGTTTGGGTTAAGGTTAGAATTAGAGTTAGTGTTTAGGTTAATGTTAGTGTAAAATTAGGGTTAGGATTAGGGTTAGATTAGGGTTAGGGTTATGTTTAAGTTTACGTTTTATGTTATGGTTAGTGTTAGGTTTAGGATTAGGGTTAGGGTTGCAGTTAGGATTAGGGTTACTGTTAGTGTTAGGGATAGTGTTAAGATTAGAATTAGTGTTAGTGTAGGGTTAGGATCAGCATTAGTA
Source organism: Marmota flaviventris (assembly GCF_047511675.1). Lineage (NCBI taxonomy): Eukaryota > Metazoa > Chordata > Mammalia > Rodentia > Sciuridae > Marmota > Marmota flaviventris. The sequence continues at coordinate 339,201 of NW_027288422.1, read as the reverse complement.
TAAGGTTTAGGTTTAGGTTGAGGGTTATAATTAGAGTTTGTGTTAGTGTTAGGGTTAGGGTTAGTTTTTGGGTTTAGGGTTCGTGTTAAGGATAGGGTTAGGTTAGATTTAGGTTAGGACTAGAGTTTGGCTTAGGGTTTCGTGTTAAGGTTAGGTTTAGGGTTAGTGTTAGGTTTAGGTTTAGTGTTAGTGTTAGGTTTGTGTTAGGATTACAGTCATAGTTATCGTTAGTGTTTGGTTTAGCATTATAATTAGGTTTAGGTTTAGAGTTAGGGTTAGGATTAGGATTAATGTCAAATTTAGAGTTAGGTTTAGTTTTAATGTAAGGGTTAGGGTTAAAGATAGTGTTAGGGTTTGGTTTAGTGTTAGGGTTAGGATTAGGATTCGGTTTTAGGTTTCGGGTTAGTGTTAGAGTTGATGTTATTGATAGAGTTAGGGTTACTGTTAGGGTGAGGTAAGTGTTAGGGTTAGGGTTACAGTTAGTATTAGGGTTACAATTAGGTTTAGGGTTGTGGTTAGGATAAGGGTTAGTGTTAGTGTTAGAGATACTGTTAGGGTTAAAGATAGGGTTAGGGTTAGGTTAAGCGTTAGGATAAGGTTTAGATTTGGGGTTATAATTTGAGTTAGTGTTAGTGTTAGGGTTAGGTAAGTGTTAGGGTTAGGATTAGGGTTAGTGTTAGGATTAGGGTTAGTGTTAGGATTAGGGTTAAGTTAGAGTTAGGGTTAGGGTTAGGATTAGGGTTAGTATCAGCATTGGGGTTAGGTTTGTGTTTAGGGTTCATGTTAAAAATAGGGTTAGGGTTAGGGTTAGGTTAGCGTTAGGGTTTGGCTTAGGGTTCCTGTTTTGGTTAGGATTAGGGGTAGTGTTATGTTTAGGTTTAGCGTTAGTGTTAGGGTTAGTGTTAGGATTATACTTAGGGTTAGCATTAGTGTTTGGTTTAAAGTTATAAATAGGTTTAGGTTTAGAGTTAGGGTTAGGATTAGGTTAATGTCAGGTTTAAAGTTAAGTTTAGTTTTAATGTAAGGGTTAGGGTTAGGGTTAGAGATAGGGTTAGGGATTGGGTTAGTGTTAGGATTAGGTTTAGGGTTCGGTTTAGGTTTTGGGATAGTGTTAGGATTGATGTTATTGTTAGTGTTAGGGTTAATATTAGGGTTAGGTAAGGGTTAGGGTTAGGGTTAGTGTTATGTTAGGATTAGGGTTAGTTTTAGGGTTAGGATTATGGTTAGGGTTAGTGTTAAAGTTAGGTTTACATTTAGGTTTAGGGTTATAATTAGGTTTAAAGTAAGGGTTAGGGTTATTCTTAGGGTTAGGGTTAGAGTTTGTGTTTGAGTTAGGGTTAGGTTTAGTGTAAGTTGTAGGATTATGATTTGGGGTATGGTTAGTTTTAGGGATTGAGTTAGTGTTTGGGTTAGGTTTAGGGATAGGGTAATGGGTAGAGTTAGGGTTAGGGTAAGGGTTAGGGTTAGTGTTAGATTAGTGTTAGGGTTAAGGTTAGGGTTAGGGTTAGTGTTGGGTTTAGGTTTAGGTTGAGGGTTAGGGTTAGGGTTACTATTAATATTAGGGTTAGGGTTAAGTTTAGGGTTAGTGTTACAGTTAGGATTAGGGTTAGGGTTCGAGTGAAGGTTAGGGTTAGGATTTAGTTTAAGGTTAAGGTTAGTTTTAGAGTTAGGATTAGGGTTAGGGTTTGTATTACGGTTAGTGTTAGGGTTAGGGATAGGCTTACGATTACGTTTAGGCTTAGAGATAAATTTAGGGTTTGTGTTTGGGTTAGTGTTAGGGTGAAGCTTAGGGTTAGTGTTAGGGTTAGGGTTAAAATTAGGGTGAGATTTAGGGTTAGGGTTAGGTTGATTTTTATGGTTAGGGTTCTAGTTTGGGTTATGTTTATGTTTAGAGTTAGGGTTAGGGTTGGTGTTAGTGTTAGGGTTGGATTAAGTGTTGTGCTTAGTGTTAGATTAGGGTTATTGTTAGGGTTAAGGATCAGGTTCAGGTTAGGGTTAGGTTTAGTTTTAGGGTTAGAGTTAGGGTTAAGCTTATGGTTAGTGTTTGGGTTAGCATTAGGGTTAGAGTTAGGATTAGTGTTATGATTAGCATTAGGGTTAGGGTTAGTGTTAGGATTAGGGATAGGGTTAGGATAGAGTTAGGTTTAGTGTTAGTGTTAGGGTTGGGTTTAGAATTAGGGTTAGTATTTGTGTTAGGGTTATGGTTATGGTTATGGTTAGGGTTAGTGTTAGGATTAGTGTTAGAGTTAGTGTTATGTTTAGGGTTAGGTTTAATTAAGCTTAGTGTTATCGATAGGTTTAGGGTCAGGGTAAGTATTAATGTTAGGGTTAGATTTAGGGTTAGTGTTAGCCTTAGTGTTTGTTTTACAGTTAGGGTTAGGGTCAAGTTTAGGATTAGAGTTTGGGAAAGGTTTAGAGATGGGATTAGGGTTATTGTTAGTGTTACTGTTAGGTTTAGTGTTAGGATTAGGTTTAGGTTTAGGGTTAGGGTGAGTTTTAAGGTTATGGTTAGTCTTAGGGTTATGTTTAGTGTTATGCTTATGGTAAAGATTAGGGTTTGGTTTAGGGTTTGGATTCCGTTTAGTGTTAGATTAGTGTTAGGGTTACAGTTAGGGTTAGTGTTAGGGGAGGATTAATAAGGTTAGGTTTAGTGTTAGAGAAAGGGTTAGGGTTAAGTTTATGTTAAGTTTAAGGTTAGGTTTCATGATAGGGTTAAGATTGGGGGCAATGTTAGGTTTATGTTAGGGTTAGGGTTAGGGTTACTGTAAGTTTTAGGGTTAGGGTTAGGATGAGAGTTACAGTTAGGGTTTGGGTTAAGGTAAGGGTTATTGTTAGCTTTAGGTTTAATGTTAGGCTCAGGTAAGGGTTAGGGTTAGGGTTAGGGTTGTGTTTGGGATTAAGGTTAAATTTAGGGTTAGAGTTAGGGTTAGTTTTAGGTTTAGGGTTAGGGTTAGGGTTAATGATAGGCTGAGTTGAGGTTTAGGGTTATGGTTAGTTTTAGCGTTAGGGTTAGGGTTAGTGTTAGTGGTAGGTTTAAGATTACATTTAGGTTTACAGTTAGGGTTAGTGTTAGGGTTAATGTTAGGTTTAGGGTTAGTGTAAGGGTTAATGTTAGGGTTAGTATTAGGGTTGGGGTTAGGGTTCATGTTAGCATCAGGATTAGGGTTAGTGTTAGGTTTAGGTTTAGGTCTAGGGTTAGTGTTTTTCTTAGGGTTAGGGTTAGGGATAGTGTTAGGGTTAGGGATAAGTTTAGGGTTAGTTTTAGCGTTAGGCCTAGTTTTAGGATTAGAATTAGTGTTAGGGTTATGTTTAGGTTTAAAATTAGGGTTATAGTGAGTTTTAAGGTTAGTGTAAATTTAGGGTTAGGGTTAGTTTTAGTGTTAGGTATAGGGTTCATTTTAGCATGAGGATTAGGGCTAGAATTAGTGTTATGTTAGGGTTAGGGTTTGCTTAATGTTAGGGTTAGGGTTAGCTTTAGGATTAAGGTGAGTTTTTGGGTTAGGGTTAGGGTTAATGTTCGTGTTAGGGTTAATTTTAGATTTAGCGATACAGTTAGGGTTATGGTTAGTGTTAGGTTAGTGTTAGGGTAAGAATTATGGTTTGTGTTAGGGTAAGGTTTAGGTTTAGGTTTTCTGTAAGGGTTAGGATTAAAAGATAGGTTTAGTGTTAGGGTTAGGGTTAGTGTTGCATTTAGGGTTATGATTAGGATTAAGAGTAGTGTTTGGGTTAGTGTTATACATAGGTTTAGGGTTAGTGTTATGGTTAGAGTTAGGGTCAGTGTTACACTTAGGGTTATGATTACGAAGAGGGTTAGAGTGAGGCAAAGTGTTAGTGTTAGGGTTAGTTTTATGGTTACAGTTAGGTTAGGTATAGTTTTAGGGTTAGTGTTAGTGTTACTGTCAGTGTTAGGGTAAGGGTTAGGGTTAGTGACAAAGTTAGTGTTGGGGTTAGGGTTAGTGTTAGATTAGGGTTAGTGTTAGGGTTAGTGTTCATGTTAGGGTTAGGGTTATGGTTATGTAAGGGTTAGGGTTAGTGTTAGGTTATGGTTAGTGTCATGTTTTGCTATAAGGTTTGTGTTAGGTTTATGGTTAGGTTAGGGTTAGGGTAACGTTAGATTTAGGTTTAGGGTTAGATTTAGGGTTAGGGTTAGTGTTAGGGTTAGGTTAGGTTTAAGTTTAGTGTTAGAGTTTATCGTTATTTTTAGGGTTAGTGTTAGGATTAGGGTTAGGGTTAGGGTTAGTGTTAGGTTTAGGTTTAGGGTTAGGATTAGTGTTAGGTTTAAAGTTACAGTTAGGATTCATGTTAGGGTTAGGGGTAGGGTTAGTGTTAGGGTTAGGAATAGGTTTAGGGTTAGCATTAGTGTTAGCATTATTGTTACGTTTAGGGTTATGATTAGGTTTAGGATTTGTTTTGGGGTTAGTGTTAGACTTAGATTTAGGGTTAGTGTAGGGCTGGAGATAGGTTTAGTGTTACAGTTAGGGTTGGGTTATGGTGAGGCTTAGGGTTAGTGTTAGGTTAGGGTTAGTGTTAGGGTTAGAGTAATTGTTAGGATTACATATAGATATTAGGTTTAGGGTTAATGTTAGGATTAGGTTTAGGTTTAGGATTAAGGTTAGTGTTCGAGTTAAAGTTACTGTTAGGGTTAGGGTTTATGTTAGGGTTAGTTTTAGGATTTGTGTCATGGTTAGGATTAGGGTTAGTGTTAGGGATAGGTTTAGTGTTGGGTTAAGGTGAAGGTTAGGGTTATTATTAGGGTTAGGGTCAGGGTTGGGTTTAGGTTTAGGGATAGAGTTAGTGTTAGTGTTAGTGATACGTTAGGTATAGGGTTAGAGTTAGGGTTAGGGATAGGGATAGAATTAAGTTTCGGTTTAGGGTTAGGGTTAGTGTTATGGTTAAGATTAGGTTTAGGGATAGGGTTAGGGTTAGGTTAAGGTTTAGGGTTAAGTTTACTGTTATGGTTAAAATTATTGTTGGTGTAGGTTTAGGGTTAGGGTTAGTTTTAGGGTTAGGGTTAGGGTTAGTGTTAGGGTTAGGGTTAGGATTTGTCTTAGGGTTATGGTTAGAATTATGTTCAAGGTTCTGGTTATGGTTAGGACTAGGGTTAGAATGAGGTTTAGGGATAGGTGAATTAGGGTTCAACATAGGGTTAGTGTTAGGGTTAGGTTTGGGATTAAGTTAGTTTTGGGTTAGGGTTAGTTTTATGGTTCATGTTAGGGTTAAAGTTTAGGTTAGTGTTAGCTTTAATTTTAAAGTTAGGGTTAGGGTTAGGGTTAGTGTAAGGGTTAGGATTAGGGTTGTAGTTAGGTTTAGTGTTAGTGTTAGGATTAGGGTTAGGTTTAGGGTTAGCTTATGGTTAAAATTATGGTGAGTGTTAGAGTTATGCTTAGGATTAGGGTTATTGTTAGTGGTTGGGTTAGGTTTAGGGTTTGTTTTAGGATTACAGTTAGGGTAAGAGTTAAAGTTATGGTTAGTGTTAGTTTTAGGGTAAGGGTTAGGGTTGCTTATAGGGTTAGAGTTATGGTTAGAATTATCATTTGTGTCAGGTTTAGGGTTATGTTTAGTGTTAGGGTTAGGGTTAGGGTTAGAGTAAAATTTTGGTTTAGGTTTAGGGTTAAGGTTAGAATTAGTTTTGTTTTAGGTTTAGGGTTAGGGTTAGTGTTAGGTTATGATTTAGGTTAGTGTTAGCTTTAGGGTTAGGGTTTGAGATGGGGTTACAGTTAGGGTTATGATTAGGGTTATGATAAAGTTTAGGATTAGGGTTTGAGTTAGGTTTAGGGTTAGGTTTGGGTTAGATTTAGGTTAGGGTTAGGGCTAGAATTAGGGTTAGTGTTAGGGTTAAGGTAAGGGTTGGGGTTAAGATTATTGTTAGGGTGAGGGATAGGGTTTGGGTCTAATTAGGGTTAGAGTTAGTTTTATGATTCATGTTAGGATTAAAGTAGGGTTAGAGTTAGGGTTAGGGTTAGGTTAGGGATAAGTTTAGGATTAGGTTAAGTGTTACGGTTAACCTTAGTGTTAGGTTTAGGGATAAGATTTGGGTTAAATTAGGGTTAAATTTATGGTTTGTGTTACTATTAAGGTTAGGAATTTTGTGAGGTTTAGGTTTATGGTAAAGATTAGGGTTATTAGTGTTAATGTTAGCTTTAGGGTTAGGGTTATTTTTAGGTTAGGGTTAGCGTTAGGTTTAGTGTTAGGGTTACGTTTAGGATTAGGGTTAGGGTTAGTGTTATGGTTAGGATTATGGTTAGGGTTAGGGTAAGAGTTAGTGTTTGGGTTTGAGTTATATTTAGTGTTAGTGTTAGGGGTATGGTTAGTGTTAAAGTTAGGGTTAGGATTAGGGTAAGGTTTAGTGTTAGGTTTAAGATAAGGGTTAGGGTAGGTTTAGTTTGGGATAGGATTAGTGTTAGGTTTAGGGTTAGGGTTAGGGTAAGATTTAGGGTTAGTTTCAGGATGAGGGTTAGCTTTAGGTTTAGGATTAATGTTGTGGTTAGTGTTAGGGATAGGGTTAGGTAAGGTTAGTGTTTAGTTTTGGGTTAGTGTTAGGTTTATGTTTAGTGTATGTGTTACGGAGAGGGTTAGTGTTAGGGTTGTGTTTGGGTTAGGATTAAGGTTAGGGTTCTTGTTAGGGATAGGGTTAGGGTTAGTATTAGGTATTGGTTTAGGGTGAGGGTTAGAGTTAGGATTAGGGTTAGGGTTAGGTTTAGGTTTAAGATTAGGAAAACTATTAGGGTTAAATTAAGGATTACTTTTAAAATTACATTTAGGGTTATGGTTGGGGTTAGTTTTGGGGTTAGAATTAGAGTTAGAGTTCAGTTTATGTTTAGGGTTAGTTTTAGTGTTAGGCTTAGGATTAGGTTTAGGGTTAGTGTTAGGGTTAGTATTAGCATTATAGTTATGATTTGTGTGAGGGTAAGTGTTATGGTTAGGGTTTGTGTTAAGGTTAAAGTTAGATTCAGATTTTGGGTTATGGTTAGTAAGAGGGTTAAAGTGAGGCATAGGGTTATGTCAGGGTTAGTTTTAGGGTTATGGGTAGGTTAGTGTTAGTGATAGGGTTAGAGTTAGGGTTAGTGTTAGGGATAGAGTTAAGTTTAGATTTAGGTATAGGGTTAGGGTTAGGTTTAGGGTTAGTGTTAGTGATAGGGATAGGGTTGAGTTTAGGGTTATTGGTAGGGTTAGGGTTAGGGTTAGTGTTAAACTTAGGGTTAAGGTTAGGGTTAGGGTTTGGGTTAATGTTAGGTTTAGTGTTGGGTTTAGGGTTAGGGTAAATTTGGGAAACGGTTAGGGTTAGTGATATGTTAGGATTGGGGTTATGTTTTGGGTTAGGGTTTGTGTTAGCGTTATGGTTAGGGTAAGGATTAGGGTTAGGGTTACTATAGCCATAGGGTTAGGGTTAGGATTAGGTTTGTGTTAGGTTTAATGTTAAGTTTAGGATTAGGGTTAAGGACAGGTTTAGTGTTAGGTTTATGGTTACTTTTAGGGTTAGTGTGAGGGTTAGAGTTAGGTTTAGGGTTAGTGTTAGGGTTAAGTTTAGTGATAGGGTTAGTGTTAAAGTTACGGTTCAGGTTAGGGTTCATGTTAGGTTTAGGGTTAGGGTTAAGTTTATGGTTATTGTTATGGTTAGGATTAGTGTTTGGGTTAGTGTTAGATTTAGGTTTAGGGATAGTTTTAAAATTAGAGTTAGGGTTAGGGTTAGTGTTAGGGTTAAGGTGAGGCTTGGGGTTAGTGTTACGGTAGGGTTAGGGTTAGGGTTAGAGTTAGTGTTAGGGTTAGGATTAGGTTTAAAGTTTGTGTTTGGGTTACGTTTATGGTTATGATTAGGGTTACTATTAGTGTTTGGGTTAAGTTTAGGGTTAGGTTTAGTGTTAGGGTTAGGAATAGTTTTAGGGTTAGTGTTATCACTAGGTTTAGTGTTAAGGTTTTTCTTATTTAGGATTAGGATTAGGGTATGGTTAGTTTTAGGGGTAGGGTTAGGGTTAGTGTTAGGGGTAGGGTAAGGTTTTCGGTTAGTGCTACATTTTGGTTAGGGTTAGGTATTGGTTATGGTTAGGGTTAATTTTAGGGATAGGGTTTGTGTTATGTTTATGGTTAGTGTTAATGTTGGGGTTAAAATTTTGTTTAGGGTTAGGTATTGGTTATGGTTAGGGTTAATTTTAGGGATAGGGTTTGAGTTATGTTTAGGGTTAGTGTTAATGTTGGGGTTAAAATTTTGGTTAGGGTTAGGGTTAGGGTAAGGTTTAATGTTATGGTTAGGGTTAGAATTAGGGTTAGAGTAAGTTTTAGGGATAGGGTTAGGGTTATGGTTACAATTAGTATTACTTTTAGTGTTAGGATAAGTGTTAGGGTTAGAATTAGGGTTAGTGTTAGATTTGCTTAGGGTTTGTGTTGGGGTTCTGCTTAGTGTTATAGTTTGGGTTACAATAAGGGATAAGATTAGGGTTAGAGTTAGGTTAGGGTTAGGGTTAGGGTTTGGGTTATGGTTAGGGTTAGTTTTAGGATTAGTGTTTGTGTTAGGGTTAGTGTTAGGTTTTAATTAGGGTTAGGGTTAGGGTTAGTGTTAGGTTTAGCGTTCGTGTTAGGTTTAGGTTTAGGGTTAGGGTTAAATTTAGGGTTAGAGTTAGTGCTTTTGATAGGGTTATAGTTAGGTTTAGGGTTACTATTAATGTTAGGGTTAGGGTTAGTTATAGGTTTAGGGTTAGGGTTAGGGTGAGGGTTAGGGTGAGATTTAGGGTTACAGTAAGGTTTAGGTATAGTGTTCGGATTAAGGTTAGGGTTAGCGTTAGGTTTAGTGTTAGGATTAAGATGAAGATTAGTGTTAGAATTAGTGTTATTTTAGGGTTTGTGTTAGGGTTAGAGTTAGTGTTAGGGTTAGGGTTAAGGTAAGTGTTAGGGTTAGGATTAGGGTTAAAGTGAGAATTCATGTTACAGTTAGGGTTAGTGTTAGGGTTAGGGTTACAGTTAGAATTAGGGTTAAGGTTAGTGTTAAGTTAGGGTTAGGGTTAGTGTTAGGTAAAGGTTTAGGGTTAGGATGAGGTTTAGGGTTAATGTTAGGGTGACGCTTAGCTATAGGGTTAGGGTTATGGTTAGGGTTAAATTAAGGTTAGTGTTTCGTTTAGGTTTTGTGTTACTGTTAGGGTTAGGTTCCGGTTAGAGTTAGGGTTTGGGTTCCTGTTAGGGTTAAGTTTAGGGTTAGTGTTAGGAATACATTTAGGGTGAGGGTTAGAGTTAGGGTTAGGGTTATTGTTAGTGTTAGGTTAGATTTATGATTAGGGTTAGGGTAGTGTTAGGTTTAGGTTTAGGGTGTGATTAGGTTTAATGTTAGGGTTAGAGTTAGGGTTAGATTTGTTTAGGGTTAGGCTAAGGTTACAGATAGGGTGAGGGTTCGTGTTAGTGTAAGGGTTAGGGTTAGTCTTAGTAATAGGTTTAGTGTTAGGGTTAGGGTTAGGTTTAGCATTAGAGTTTGGGTTAGAGTTATAGTTAGGTATAGGTTTAGTGTTAGGGTTCGGGTGAGTGTTAGTGTTAGGTTTAGTGTTAGGATTAGTGTTAGGGCTAGGGTTAGGGTTACTGTTAGTTTTAGTGTTAGTTTTAGGGTTAGGGTTAGTGTTAGTGTTAAGTTTAGGGTTAGGTATTGGGATAGGGTTAGGGTTATTGTTGGAGTAAGGGTTAGGTTGAAGCTTAGGGTTAGTGTTAGGGTTAGGGTTAGGTTAAGAGTTAGTGTTAGGGTTAGGTTTAGGTTTAGGGTTAGTATTAGAGTTAAAGTTAGAGTTAGGATTAGGGTTAGTTTTAGGGTTAACGTTAGGATTTGGGTTAGGGTTAAGTTTAGTGTTTGGGTTTGGGTTACGGTTACAAATCGTGTTAATGTTAGGGTTAGGGTTAGGGTTATTGTTAGGTTTTTGGTTAGGTTTAGGGTTAGTGTTAGTGTTAGGGTTAGTGTTAGTTTTAGGTTAGGATTAGGAATATTGTTTGTTTTAGATTTAGGATTAGGTTTAGGGTTAAAGTTTGTGTTAGGGTTAAGGTTAGGTTTAGCTTTAGCTTTAGGTTTCATGTTAGGGTTAATGTTAGTGTTAGGGTTAGAGATAAGTTGAGGCTTAGGGTTAGTGTTATTGTTTGAATTAGGATTAGGTTTTGGGTTACGGTTAGTGTTAGGTTTATGGTTAGGGTTAGGTTTAGGGTTAGAGTTAGGGTTATGTTTAGTGTTAGGGTTAATTAAGGTCAATGTTTGTGTTATGGTTACAATTAGGTTCTGGATAAATATAAAATTAGGATTAGAGATAGGGTTAGGCTAGTGTTACATTAGGTTAGGGTTAGGGATAGGGTTAATGTTAGTTTTAGGTTAGGGTTAGTGTTAGTTTTAGGTTTAGGTTGAGAGTTAGAGTTAGGGTGAGTTTTAGGGTTAGGATAAGTGATAGGTTTAGGTTTAGGGTTAGGGTTAGTGTTAGGGTTCGGGTGAGGTTTAGTGTTTGGATTAGGTCTAGGGTTAGGGTTAGTGTTAAGTATTGGGATAGGTTTAAGTTAGTGTTAGGGTTAGGGCTAGTGTTAGGATTAGGGTTAGGGTTAGGGTTAGGGTGAGGGTGAGGGTGAGGTTTCGTGTTTGGGTTAGGGTTAGGGTTAGTGTTAAGTGTAGGGTTAAGATTAGGGTTAGTGATAGTGTTAGGGTTGGGGTTAGGGTTAGGGTTAGGGTTAGTGTTATGGTTAGGGTGAGGTTTAGTGTTACAGTTAGTGTTAGTGTTAGGGTTATGGTTAGTGTTTGGATTAGGTCTAGGGTTAGGGTTAGTGTTAAGTATTGGGATAGGTTTAGGTTAGTGTTAGGGTTTGGGTTAGTGTTAGTGTTAGTGTTAGGGTTAGGGTTAGTGTTAGGTTTAGGGTGAGGTTTCGTGTTTGGGTTAGGGTTAGGGTTACTGTTAAGTGTAGGGTTAGGATTAGAGTTAGTGATAGTGTTAGGGTTGGGATTAGGGTTAGGGTTAGTGTTAGTGTTACGGTTAGGATAAGGGTTAAGTTTTGATTTCATGGTAGGGTTAGGGTTATGGATACTGTTAGGGTTAGGATAAAGGTTAGGGTTATTAATAGGCTTAGGGTTAGGTTTAGAGTTAGTGTTAGGTTAGAGTTAGTGTTAGTGTTAGGTTGGGGTTAGTGTTAGTGTTAGGGTGAGGTTTCGTGTTTGGGTTAGGGTTAGGGTTAATGTGAAGTTTAGTGTTAGGATTAGGGTTAGTTATATTGTTAAGGTTGGGGTTAGGGTTAGGGTTAGGGTTAGGGTTAGTGTTATGGTTAGGGTGAGGTATAGTGTTACGGTTAGTGTTAGTGTTAGTGTTAGGGTTAGGGTTAGTGTTTGGATTAGATCTAGGGTTAGGTTTAGTGTTAAGTATTTGGAAAGGTTTAGGTTAGGGTTAGGGTTTGGGTTAGTGTTAGGATTAGGGTTAGGGTTAGTGTTATGTTTAGGGTGAGGTTTCGTGTTTGGGTTAGGGTTAGGGTTACTGTTAAGTGTAGGGTTAAGATTAGGGTTAGTGATAGTGATAGGGTTGCGATTAGGATTAGGGTTAGTGTTAGTGTTACAGTTAGGATAAAGGTTAAGTTTTGATTTCGTGGTAGGGTTAGGGTTATGGATAATGTTAGGGTTAGGATAAAGGTTAGGGTTATTAATAGGGTTAGGGTTTGAGTTAGTGTTATGTTAGGCTTAGTGTTAGGGTTAGGTTAAGGTTAGGGTTATGGTTAAAGTTAGGGTTTGTTTTACAGTTAGGGTTAGTATTGGGGTTAGTGTTAGTGTTAGGGTTAAAGTTAGTGTTAGGATTAGGTTTAGGGTTAGCGTTAAGTAAACTTAAGGATTAGGTTTAGTGGTTAGGGTTAGAATTCGTTGTAGGGTAAATTTAGGGGTAGGGTTTGTGTTAGGGTTAGGGTTAGGTTTAATTGTAGGGTTAGGGTTAGGGTTTGTGTTGGGGTTCCTGTTAGGGTTATGTTTATAGTTACGGTTATGGTTTGAATTAGGGTTAGGTTTAGGGCTAGTGTTAGGGTAGGTTTGGGTTGGGGTTAGGATTAAGGTTAGTGTTAGGGTTAGGGTTAAGTTTAGAGTTAGGGTTTGGTTAGGATTAGGGTTAGGGTTAGGGTTAGGGTTCCTGTTAGGTTTAGGCTTAGGGTTAGTATTAGATTTAGGTTTAGGGTTTGGGTTAGGGTTCGGATAAGTGTTAGGGTTAGTGTTTGTGTTAGCATTAATGTTGGGTTAAAGTTATACTTAGATTTAGAATGAGTGTTAGTGTTAGAGTTAGGGTTAGTGTTACGTTTAGGGTTAGGGTTAGTGAGAGGGTTAAGTTTAGGTTTAGGGTTAGGGTTATTGTTTGGGTTAAGATTAGGGTGAGAGTTACAGTTAGGTTTAACGTTTGGGTTAGGGTTAGGGTTAGGGTATGGGTTTGTGTTAGAATTAGGTTTCAGTTTAGGTTTAGGTTTAGATTTAGGTTTAGGGTTAGTGTTAGGGTTAGGGTTCAGGTTAGAGTGAGGGTTAGGCTGAGTGGTATCGTTAGGTTTAGGGTTTGTGTTAAAGTTATGTTTAGAGTTAGTGTTAGGGTTAGTGTGAGAGTCAGGATTACATTTAGGGTTAGATAAGTGTTAGCATTAGGGTTAGATTAGGGTTAGGCTCTTGGTTTAGGCTTAGGGTTAGTGTTAGGTTTAGGTTTAGGGTTTGTGTTAGGGTTAGGTTTAGCATTAGAGTTAGGGTTAGTGTTAGGATTAGGGTTAGGGTTAGTGTCAGGGTTAGGGTTAGATTTGTTTTAGGGTTACAGTTAAAGTTATGGTTAGGGTTACGGTTACAGTTAGTGTTAAGGTTCGGTTTATATTTAGAGTTAGGTTTAGATTAGGATAAGGGTTAGGGTTAGGTTAGGATTAGGTTTATGGTTAGGGTTAGGGTTAGGGTTAAGGTTAGGGTTAGTGTTAGGTTTAGATTTAGGGGTTGGGTTAGGTTAGGGTTAGTGTTAGGGTTAGGGTAGGGTTTAGCAATAGTATTTGGGTTAGGATTAGAGATAGGTTTAGGGTTAGTGTTAGGATTATGGTTAGGGTGAGTATCTGGTTTAGGGTTAGAGTTAGGGTGAGGGTGAGGTTTAGGGTTAGGGTTATTGTTAGTGTTAGGGTTAGGGTTACCCTTTGGGTTAGGGTTAGTGTTAGGGTTAGTGTTATGTTTCGTGTTAAGGTTAGGATTAATGATATGGTTAGTGTTGGGATTAGGGATAGGGTTTGTTTTAGGTTTAGGGTTAAGGTTCACGTTAATGTTAAGTTTAGGGTTAGTGTTAGGGTTAGGATAAGGGTTAGAATTCGAGATAGGGTTAGGTTAAGGGTTAGGGTTATGATTACAGTTTAGGGTTAGGGTAGGGTTAGTGTTAGGGTTAGGGTTAATGTTAGTGATGAGTTCAGGTTTAGTTAGGGTTAGAATTAGTGTTAGGTTAGGCTTACGTTTAGGGTTAGGTTAAGGTTCAGGTTATGGTTACGGTTGGGGTTTTTGTTACAGTTAGGATTGTGGTTAGGGTTAGTTTTAGGGTTAGGGTTAAAGTAAGTTTTAGGGTTAGGATTAGGATTAGGTTAAGGTTAAGGTTAGGTTTAGGGTTATGTTTAGAATTGATGTTAGTGTAAAGTAAGGGTTAAGGTTAATGTTAGGATTAGGGTTAGGGTTAGTGTTAGGGTAAGTGTTAGGGTTTGTGTTAGGGTTACTGTTAGGGTTACATATAGGTTTACAATTACAGTTAGGATTAGGGTTAGTGTTAGGTACAATTTAGGGTAGGTTATGGTTAGGGTTAGGGTTACAGTTATTGTTATTGTTAGGGTTAGGATTAGGTTTAGGGTTAGGGTTACAGTTAGGGTTAGGTTAGGGTTAGGGTTAGGGTTAGACTTAGGTTTAGTGTTAGGTTTAGGTTTAGGTTTTGGGTTAGGGTTAGGGTTAGGGTAAGGGTTAGCATTAGTGTTTGGTTTGGGGTTTTAATGAAGTTTAGGGTTAGTGTTAGGGTTTGGGTTAGTGTTAGGTTTAGGGATAGGGTTATGGTGAGGGTTAGGTTTAGGTTCAGATTTAGGGTTAGGGTTAGGGTTAGGATTAGGGTTAGTGATAGGGTTAGGATTAAAGTTAGGTTTAGGTTTAGTGTTAGTGTTAGGGTTAGACTTAGGGTTAGGGTTTCTGTTAGGGTTAGGGATAGGGTTAGACTTAGGGTTAGTGTTAGGGTCGGGGTTATGATTTGGGTGAGAGTTAGGCTTAGTGGTATGGTTTGGTTTAGAGTTTGTGTTAGGGTTAGGGTTCGAATTAGTGTTATGGTTAGTGTTAGTGTTAAAATTTGGGTTTGGTTAGGTAAGCGTTAGTGTTAGGGTTAGGTAAAAGTTAGGGTTATGGTTTGGGTTAGGGTTGTTGTTAGGTATACGATTAGGGTTATGGTTTGTTTTAGGGTTAGGGTTAGGATTAAGATTTGTGTTGGTTTATGTTAGTTTTATGGTTAGGGTTAATGTTAGTGTTTGGGTTAGGGTTAGTATTAGATTTAGGGATAGGGTTATGGTGAGGGTTAGGTTTAGGTTTAGGGTTAGGGTTCTTGTTAGGGTTAGGATTAGGGTTAGGGTTAAAATTAAAGTTAGGTTTAGGGTTAGTTTTAGAGTTAGGTTTAGACTTAGGGTTAAGGTTTCTGTTAGGGTTAAGGATAGGGTTAGTGTTGGGGTTAGTGTTAGGGTTGGTGTTATGGTTTGGGTGAGGTTTAGGCTTAGTGGTATTATTAGGTTTAGGGTTTGTGTTAGGGTTAGTGTTAGGGTTAGTGTTACGGTTAGTATTAGTGTTAAAATTTGGTTTGGTTAGGTAAGCGTTAGAGTTAGGGTTAGGTAAAAGTTAGGGTTATGATTTTTGTTAGGGTTGTTGTTGAGTATAGAATTAGGATTAAGTTTTCTGTTAGGGTTAGGGATAGGGTTAGGTTTTGTGTTAGGGTTAGGGTTAGTTTTATGGTTAGGGTTATGATAACAGTTACTGTTAGGGTTTGGGTTAGGGTTCAGTTTAGGATTATGTTAAGGTTAGGGTTTGGGTTAGGGTTAGGTTAGGGTAACTTTTAGGGTTAGGGTTCATGTTAAAATGAGGGTTAGGATTAGGGTTAGTGTTAAGTTTAGGTTTACACTTAGGGTTAGTGTAGTGTACGTGTTAGGGTTAAGATTAGGGTTAATTTTAGTTTTTGGGTTAGGGTTACAGTTAGGTTTCGGTTGAGTGTTAGGGTTAGTGTTAGGTTTAGGGTTAGGCTTAGGGTTAAGCTTCGTGTTACTGTTAGGGTTAGGTTTACGTAAGTGTGAGGGTTAGGGTTAGGGTTACGGATAGAGTTAGTGTTATGGCTAGAGTTAAGTTAGGGTTAAGTTTGGGGTTAGGATTAGGATTAGGGTTAGTGTTAGGGTTTGATTTAGGGTTAGGGTTAGTGTTTGTGTTAGGGTTAGGATTAGTGTTAGGTAAGGGTGAGGGTTCGGGATGAATTAGGATCAGGATTATGGTTGGGTTAGGGTTTGTGTTAGGGTTAGAGTTAGAGTTAATGTTAGTGTTAGTGTTAATGTTAGGATTAGGATTAGTGTTAGTTTTAAGGTTAGGATTAGGTTTAGGGTTAGTGTCAGGGTTAGTTTTAGGTTTGGATTTTGGTTTAGGGTCGGGCTTAATGGAATGATTAGGGTTAGTGTTAGAGTTAGTGTTAAGGTTAGTGTTATGGTTATGGTTAGTGTTCGGGTTAGAGTAAGGTTTATGTTTAGGGTAAAGTTTGGGGTTAAGTTTATTGTTAGGTTTAGGGTTCGGGTTAGGGTAAGGGTGAGGGTTAGGGTTAGGGTTATGGATAGAGTTAGTGTTATGGTTAGAGTTAAGTTAGGGTTAAGTTTTGGGTTAGAACTAGGATTATGGTTAGTGTTAGGGTTTGATTTAGGGTTAGGGTTAGTGTTTGTGTTAGGGGTAGGGTTAGCGTTAGGTAAGGGTGAGGGTTCGTGATACATTAGGGTCAGGATTATGGTTGGGATAGGGTTTGAGTTAGGATTAGAGTTAGAGTTAGAGTTTGGGTTAGGGTTTGTGTTAGAGTTAGGGTTATGGTTTGCTTTAGGGTTACGTTTATGTTACGGTTAATTTTAGAACTAGTGTTAAGGTTAGGATTAGGATTAGTGTTAGTTTTCAGGTTATGATTAGATTTAGGGTTAGTGTCAGGGTTAGGGTTAGGTTTGGTTGTGGTTTAGGGTCGGGCTTAATGGAATGGTTAGTGTTAGTGTTAGAGTTAGGGTTAGTGTTATGGTTATGGTTAGGGTTAGGTTTAGTGTTCGGGTTAGGGTAAGGTTTAGGTTTAGGGTAAATGTTGGGGTTAAGTTTATTGTTAGGTTTAGGGTTAGGTTTAGATTTAGGGCAAGTGTTAGGGTTTGGGTTAAGGTTAGGGTTAGGTTTAGATTTAGTTTTAGTGTTAGGATTAGTGTTAGGATTAGTGTTAAGGTTAGGGTTAGGTTTAGTGTTAGGGTTAGGGTTAGTTTTAGGGTTAGGGATAGTGTTATGGTTAGGATAGGGTTAGAGATAGAGTTAGGCTTCGGGTTATGGTTGGTCTTAGGGTTAGGGTTAGGGTTAGGGAAGGGTAAGGGATAGAGTTAGGCTTAGGGTTATGGTTCTTCTTAGGGTTAGGTTTAGGGTTAGTGTAATGGCTAGGGTTATGGTTAATGTTAGAACTAGTGTTAGTGTTAGGGTTAGGGTAAAGGTTAGGGTTAGGGATCGTGTTAAGTTTAGGAATAGGTATGGGTTAGTGTTATGGTTAGGGTTATGGTTAGGGTTAAGGTTAGTGTTAGGGTTAGGGTTATGGTTAAGTTTAGTGTTAGGGTATGGGTTAGGGTTAGGGTTAGGCTTAGGGTTAGTTTAGTTTTAGGTTTAGGTTTGGAATTTGAGTTAGGATTAGGGTTAGGGTTAGTGTTAGTGTTAGGGATATGGCTACGATTATGTTAGGATTAGTGTTATTGTTAGTATTAAATTTTGCGTTACGTTTAGGGTTAGGGTTAATGGTAGGGTTAGAGTTAGGGTTAGGGTTAGTATTAGGGTTAGGGTTAAGTTTAGGGTTAGAGTTTGGATTAACGTAAGGGTTAGGGTTAGGGTTAGAGTTAGTGTTATTGTTCGAATAAGTGATTGTGTTAGGGTTTGGGTTTGGGTGAGTGTTAGTGTTAGGGTTTGGATTAGGTTTGTGTTACAGTTAGGGTTAGGGGTAATTATAGTGTTACAGTTAGGAGTAGGTTAGAGTTAGTGTTAGGGTTAGGGTCAGGTTTAGAGTTAGCATTAGTGTTAGGGGTAGGGTTAGTGTTATGGTTAGGGTTATGTTTAGGTTTATGCTTAGTGTTATTGTTAGGGTTAGTGTTATGATAAGGGTTAGGTTTAGGGTTAGTGTTAGGGTTAGTGTTAGGTTTAGGGTTAAGTTTAGATTTAGTTTTAGGGTCAGGGTTAGTGTTAGTGTTAGGGTTAGGGTTAGTTAGGGTTAGGGTTAGGTTTAGGATTTGTGTAAGGGTTAGGGTTATGGTTAGTGTTAGGGTTATGGATAAGATTAGGGTTAGAATTAGGGTTAGGTTTACTCTTAGGATTATGACCAGGTTTAGAGTGAGAGTTAATCTTAGTGTTAGGGTTACAGGTAGAGTTAGGGTTAGTGTTAGGGTTAGGGTTATGGTTAGGCTTAGTGTTATTGTTAGGTTTGGGCTTATGTTTAGGTTTAGAATTAATGATAGGATTAGAATTGGGGTTAGGTTTATTGTTAGGGTTAGGTTTAGTGTTAGTGTTAGTGTTATGGTTGGTGTTAGTGTTAGAGTTAGGGTTTGAGAGAGTGTTAGGTTTAGTGTTAGAGTTAGGGTTAGACTTAGGGTTCATGTTAGAGTTAGGGTTATGGTTTGCATTAGGGTTAGTGTTAGGGTTAGCGTTAGAGTTAGGTTTAGGGTTGGGTTTAGGGTTAGGTTTAGGGTTAGTGTTAGGGTTAGTTTTAAGGTTAGGGTTAGGGTTATTTTAAGGTTCATTTTAGGGTTAAGTTTACGGTTAGGGTGAGTGTGAGGGTTAGAATTAGTGTTCGTGTTAGGGTTAGGGTGAAAGTTAGGGTTACGTTAGGTTTAGTGTTAGTGTTTGTATTTGTGTTAGGGTTAGGGTTTATTATACTGTTAGGGTTAGGGATAGGTTTAGAGTTAGTTTTAGGGTTAGGGTTAGGTTTAGGGTGAGTGTTGTGATTAGTGTTAGGGTTAAGATTAGTGTTATGGTTAAGATTAGTTTTAGGTTTTGGGTTAAGATTAGTGATAGGGTTAGGTTTAGGGTTAAGGTTACTTTTAGGATAAGTATTAGGGTTAGGGTTAGGGGTAGGTTTAGGTTTAGGTCTTGAGTTAGGAATAGGCTTAGAGTTATTGTTAGGGTTAGGGTTTCAGTTAGGATTAGGATAGGGTTAGTGTTAATGTTAGTGTTAAGTTTTGTGTTAGGGTGAGTGTTAGGATTAAATTTATGGTTACTTTTAAGTTTAGGGTTAGGTTTAGGGTTAGGGTAAGGGTTAGGATTAGGGTTAGTGTTAGTGTCAGTGTTAGAATTAGAGTTTATGTTAGGGTTCGGGTTAGGGTAAGGGTTAGTGTTAGAGTTAGGATTAGGGTTAGGTTTGTGTTAGGGTTAGGGTTAGGGTTAATTATACTGTTAGGGTTAGGGATAGGATTAGAGTTAGTGTTAGGGTTAGGGTTAGAGTTAGGTTTAGGCTTAGGTTTATGGTTAGTGGTAGTGGTAGTGTTATGATTAGGGTTAGTGTTAGGATACGGGTTAGGTTTAGGGTTAGTGTTAGTTTTTGCATTAGGTTAGTGTTAGGGTTAGGGTTAGTTAGGGTTAGGATTAGGTTTATTTTTAGGGTTTCTTTTAGGGTTAGGGTTAGTGTTAGGGTTATCAATAAGATATTTAGGGTTAGAATTAGGTTAGGTTTAGTGTTAGGATTATAATTAGGTTTAGAGTTAGAGTTAATCTTAGTGTTAGGGTTAGGGGTAGAGTTAAGGTTAGTGTTACTGTTTCGGTTAGGGTTATGTTTAGGGTTAGGTTTAGTGTTAGGTTTGGGGTTATGTTTATGGTTAGGGTTAGTGTTAGTTTGGGGTTTATGGTTAGGGTTAAAATTAGTGATAGGATTAGGTTTGGGTTTAGGTTTATTGTTAGGGTTAGGATTAGGGTTAGTGTTGCATTTAGTGTTAGGATTGGGGTTAGGGTTAGTGTTAGTGTTAGGGTTAGAGTTAGACTTTGGGTTTGTGTTAGAGTTAGGGTTATGGTTTGGATTAAGGATAGTGTTAGGGTGAGGGTTAGGGTTAGGTTTAGGGTTGGGTTAGGGTTTGGGTTAGGGTTAGCGTTAGGGTTAGGGTTAAAATTAGTTTTAGGGTTAGGGTTAGGGTTAAGTTTAAGGCTTGTGTTAGTGTTGAGTTAAAATTTAAAATTAGGGTCAGATTTAGTGTTACGGTTAGAATTAGTGTTCAAGTTACGGTGACTGTTAGGATTAGGATTAGGGTTAGGGTGAGGGCTAGGGTTAGGTTTAGATTTACTTTCAGTGTGTGTGTTAGGGTTAGGGTTAGGGTTTATTGTAGTGTTAGGGTTATGGATGTGTTTAGAGTTAGTGTTAGGCTTAGGGTTAGGTTTAGGGTTAGTGTTATGATTAGTGTAAGGGTTAGGTTAAGGTTAGTGTTAGGGTAAGGGTTACAGTTAGTGTTCGTTTTAGGGTTAGGGATAGTGTTAGGTTTTGGGTTAGGTTTGAGTTAGGATTAGGGTTAGGGTTATTGTTAGGGTTAGGATTACAGCTAGGATTAGAATAGGGTTAGAGTTAATGTTAGAGTTAAATTTTGTTTTAGGGTTAGTGTTAGGATTATGTTTAGGGTTAGGGTTAGTGTTAGAATTAGGGGTAAGGGTAGGGTTGGGGTTAGATTTAGTGTTAGTGTTAGGGTTAAGTTTCGGGTTAGTGTTAGGGTTAAAGTAATAGTTAGGATTCAGGTTAGGGTTAGTGTTAGTGTTCGGGTTAGTGTTACAGTTAGTGTTAGTGTAAAGGTTAGGGTTAGGGTGAGTATTAACGTTAGGTTTAGGGTTAGGGTTATGTTTGTGTTAGTGTTTGTGTTATGGTTAGGTTTAGGTTTAATTATAGTGTTAGGGTTAGGGATAGGTATAGAGTTCGTGTTAGAGTTAGGGTTAGGGTTAGTGTTAGGGTAAGGGTTAGGTTTAGGTTTAGGTTGAGGGTTAGTGTTAAAGTTAGTGTTAGGGTTAGAATTAGGGTTAGGGTTAGAGTTAGTTTAGTGTTAGGAATAGGGATAGGGTTAGTGTTAGTGTTAAGGTTACGAATAGGATTAGGGTTATATTTAGGGTTAGAATTAGGGTTAGGTTTAGTGTTAGGATTACGGTAAGGTTTAGATTTAGAGTTAATGTTACTGTTAGGGTTAGGGGTAGGGTTAATGTTAGTGTTAGTGTTAGGGTTATTGTCAGGTTTAGGGTTAGGGTTTACATTAGTGTTATCGTTAGTGTTCGTTTTAGGGTTAAAATTAGGGTTATTGTTAGGGTTAGGATTAGACTTAGGGTTCGTGTTAGGATTAGTGTTAGGTTTAGTATTATCATTAGTGTTAGGTTTAGGGTTAGGGTTAAGATTAGGGTTAGGATAAGGGTTACAGTTAGTGTTAGTGTTAGGGTTACTGTTAGGGTTAGTGTTTGGATTAGGATTATGGTTAGTGTTAGGATTACGTTTAGGGTTACAATTAGATTTTGTGATAGGGTTAGGTTTAGGGTTAGGGTCAGGGTTAAGGTTAGGATTACTGTTAGGATTATGCTTAAGTTTGGGGTTAGGGTTAGTGTTAGGGTTAGGTTTAGGGTTAGAGTTAGGGTTAGTGTTTGTTTTAAGGTTTAAGTTAGTGTTAATGTTAGGGTTAGGGTTCGCTTTGGGATTACAGTTAGAATCAGCGTTAGGTTGGGGTTACGGTTAGGGTTAGTGTTGGGGTTAAGGTTACAATTAGGGTTAGTGTTAGGGTTTGGGTAAGTGTTAGGGTTAATGTTCACGTTGTGTTAGGGTTAGGGTTAGTATTATGGTTAGCATTAGGGTTAGGATTAGGGTTAGTGTTAGGGTTATTGTTAGAGTTAATGTTAAGTTTAGGGTTAGTGTTAAAGTTAGTGTTAGTGTTAGGGTTAGGGTTAGAGTTAGGATTAGGTTTATGTTTATGTTTAGGTTCAGTGTTAGGATTAGGGTTAGAATTAGGGTTATGGTTAGGCATAGGTTTAGTGTTATGGTTAGAGTTAGGTTTAAGGTTAGGTTTAGGGTTAGTGTTAGGGTTAGGGTTAGATGTAGGGTTGGGGTTAATGTTAGGGTTAGGGTTACTGTTTGTGTTAGTTTTAGGGTTAGGGTTGGACTTAGGATTTTGTTAGGTTTAGGGTTGGAGTTAGGGTTAGGGTTACAGGTAGAATTAGGTTTAAGGTTAGGGCTAGGGTTAGGGCTAGGGTTAGTTTGAGTGTTAGGGTTAGGGTTAGAGTTAGGGTTAGGGATAGGGTTACAGTTAAGGTTAGAATTAGTGTTAGGTTTAGGGTCAAGATTAATGTTAGGTTTAGGGTTAGTGTTTGTTTTAGTGTTAGTGTTAGAGTTAGAGTTAGAATTTGTGTTAGGTTTAGGGTTTGAGTTAGGGTTAGGGTTAAATTTAGGATTAGGTTTAGGTTTAGGGTTAGGGTTAGGGTTAGTGTTTGGGTTAGGGTTGGATGTGTGTTAGGGTTAGGGTAAGTGTTAGAATAGGGTTACATGTAGGATTAGGGTTAGTGTTACGGTTAGTGTTAGTGTTTGGGTTTGACTTGGGTTAGTGATAGGGTTAGTTTTAGGGTTAGTGTTATGGTTTCATTAGGGTTAGTGTTAGGGTTACGGTTAGAGTTTGTGTTAGGGTTAGGGTTAGTGTTAGGATTAGGGTGGTTTGGTTTAGGGTTAGTATTAAAGTTAGGAATAGGGTTCGTGTTAGGGTTAGAATTATGGATAGGGTTATGGTTAGATTTATTGTTAGTGTTAGTGTTAGGGTTAGGGTTAGTGTTAACAATAGTTTAATTATGGACAAGTTGAGGTTTAGTGTTAGGGTTAGGGTAAGGGCTATTGTTATGGTTAAGATTAGGGTTAGGGATAGGGTAAGCATTAGGGTTACATTAAGGGTTAGTGTTAGGGTTAGAAATATGGTTAGGGTTAGTGTTAGTGTTAGGGTTAAGGTTTGTGTTAAGATTAGGGTAAGTGTTAGGGTTAGGTTTACAATAACGATTAGGGTTAGTTTTGGAGTTAGTGTTAGGGTTTGTGTTGCAGTTAGGGTTAGTATTAGGGTTAAGCTTAAATTTAGGATTAGTGTTAGTGTTAGGGTTACAGATAGGGTGAGAATTGATGATAGGTTTAGGAACAGGTTTAGGTTTATTTTTGGAGTTATGGTTAGGGTTAGTATTACGTTTAGGTTTAGGGTTAGGTTTAGGATTATTGATAGGGTTATGGTTGGTTTACGGTTAGTGTTAGTTTTAGGAATAGAAATAGGGGTTTTTTAGGATTAGGGTTAGGTTTAAGGTAAGGGTTAGGGTAAGAGTTAGGATGATGTTTAGGGTTAGGGTTATTGTTATATTTAGGGTTAGTGTTAGGTTAAGGGTAAGGTTTAGGGTTAGGGTTAGCTTTAGTGTTCGGGTTATGGATAGGATTAAGGTTTTTGTTATGATTACTTTTAAAGTTAGGATTAGGGTTAGGGTTAGGTATTTTGTTAGGGTTAGGGTTAGGGTTAGAATTACAGATAGGTTTATGGTTAGATTAAAGTTTAGGGTTAGAGTTAGAGTTAGTGTTAGGGTTATGTTTAGGGTTAGGGTTAATGTTAAGGTAAGGCTTATGTTTAGTGTTAGGTTTAGAGATAGGGTTAGTGTTAGGATTAGGGTTAGAGTTACTTTTAGGTTTAGGTTTAAGGTTAGTGTTAGTGATAGGGTAAGGTTTCGGGTTAGGGTTAGTATTAGGGTTAGTGTTAGGGTTACAGTTTCGGTTAGTTAAGGGTTAGGGTTAGGATTGGGTTAGGTTTAGTGTTGTGGTTTGGGTTAGGGTTTGTGTTAGGGTTAGGGTTAGAGTTAGGGTTAAGGTTACAGTTCGGTGTAGGGTTAAGGTTAGTATTAAGGATAGGATTTGTGTTATGGTTAGTGTTAGGGTTAGCATTAGGTTTAGGATTAGTGATAGTGTTAGAGTTAGGGTTAGGGTTAGGGTTTGGGTTAGGGATAGTCTTAGGGTTAGATTTAGTGTTAGTGTTAGGGTTAGGGTTAAGGTTAAGATTTGTGTTAGGGTTAGGTTTATTGTTAATGTTAGAGTTAGTGTTTTTATTTGTGTTAGGGTTAGGATTAGGAATAGCGTTAGGATTTGTTTTAGGGTTAGGGTTAAGGTTAGTGTTAGAGTTACAGTTATGGTTATGGTTAGGTTTAGGGTTGGTTTAGTGTTAGGGTTAGTGTTAGGGTTAGTATTAAGGTTAAGGTTAGGTTAAGGTTAGGGTTAGGGTTAATGTTTGTGTTAGGGTTTGCATTAAGGTTAGGGTTAGGGTTAGAGATAGCGTTAGGATTAGGGTTGGGATATGGTTAGTGTTAGGGTTAGAGTTAGGGTTACCAATAGTGTTATATTTGGAGATAGGTTTAGGGTTAGTGTTAGTGTTAAGGTTAGGGTTAGAGTTAGTGTTATGGTTAGCGTTAGGATTAAGGATATGATTAGTGTTGGGTTACCATTAGAGTTAGCTTTAGAATTAGTGTGTGATGAGTGTTAGGATTAGGTTTAGGGCTAGGTTTAGTGTTAGGGATTTGGTTATGGTTTGTGTTAGGATTAGGGTTAAGGATAGTTTTAGGTTTACTGTTAGGCTTAGAGTTAGTGTTAAAATTAGTGTTAGTATTAGGGTTTGCGTTAGGGTTATTGTTAGTGTTAGTGTTGGGGTTAGGGTTAGTGTTAGGGTTTGTGTTAGGGTTAGAGTTATGGTTTAGTGTTAGTGTTAGGTTAGAGTTAGGGTCTGGGTTAGTGTTAGGTTTATGGTTAAAGTTCATCTTAGTGTTAGGGTTAGGGATAGGGTTAGTTTTAAAATTAGGGTTAGAGTTAAGTTTAGTGTTAGTGTTATAGTTAGGGTTAGGGTTAGGGATAGTGTTAGTTTTAACAATTAGTTTAGGGTTAGTATTAGGTTTAGGGTTAGGTTTAGGTTAGTGTTAGTGTTAAGGTTAGGGTTAGGGTGAGTGTCAGGGTTAGTGTTAGGGTAAGGGTTAGGGTAAGGGTTAGGGATAGGGTTAGTGTTAGGGTTAGAGTTATGGATTGGGTTAGGTTTAGGGTTATGCTTATTGTTAGGGCGCGGGTTACAGTTACAATTAACATTAGGTTTGGGGTTAATGTTAGTGTTTAATTTTGCATTAGAGTTAGTGTTAGGGTTACTGTTAAGGTTAGGGTTAGGTTGAGGGTTAGTTTCAGTGTTAGGGATAAGTTTAGTGTTAGTGTTAGGGTTAGGGTTAGGCTTAGCATGAGTGTTAGGGTTAGGGTTAGGGTTAGGTTTAGTGTTAGTGTTTGGGTCAGGATTAGGTTCAGGATTAAGTATAGTGTTAGGGTTAGGGTTAGGTTTAGAGGTTATGTTAGGTTTAGGGTTAGGGTTAGGGTTATGGTTAGGATTAGGGTTAGTTTTAAGATAAGTGCTAGTTTAAGGTTTAGGATTAGAGTTAGTTTAAGGCTACAAATTAGGGTTAAGGTTAGGGTTAGGCTTAGTTTTAAGGTTGGGGTTAAGTTTAGGGTTAATTTTAGAGTTAGGGTTAGAGTTAGGGTTAGGGTTAGTATTAGGTTGAGTGTTACAGTTTGAGTTTGGATTTGTGTTACATTTAAAGTTATGGTTATGGTTACAATTAGTGATAGGATTAGGGTTGGGGTTAGGTTTAGTGTTGGGTTTAGGCTGAGAGTTAGTGTTAGGGTTACTATTAGAGTTAGGGTTAGGGTGAGGGTTAGTGTTAGGATTTAGTTAGGGTTAGCCTTAGGATTAGGGTTAGAATTCATGTTAGAATTACGGTACAATTTGGGGTTAGGGTTAGTATAAGGGTATGGGTTTGGGTCAGACTTAGTTTTAGGTTTGGTATTAGGGTTAGTATTAGTGTTAGGGTAATGGTTAGGGTTAGGGTTTGTGTAAGGATTAGGTTTACAGGTAGGGTTAGTGTTAATGTTAGGGATAGGTTTAGTGTTAGGGTTAGGGTTAGGGTTAGGGCTAGGTTTAGTGTTAGGTTTAGGTTTAGGGTTAGGGTTAGGGTTAGATTTTTTGTTAGAATTAAGGTTAGGGTTACTGTTAGGGTTAGGTTTATGGTTAAAATTATTGTTAGGGATAGGTGTATGGTTAGTGTTAGTGTTAGTGTTAAGGTTAAGGTTAGGGTGAGTGTTAGAATTAGGGTGATTGTTAGGGTGATTTTGTTTGTGTTACGGTTTTAGTTAGTGTTAATATAAGGGTTAGGGTTAGGGTTAGGGTTAAGTTTAGTGTTATGGTTATGGTTAGGGTTTGTGTTAGGTTTAGGGTTAGAATTATGGTTGGAATTTTGGTTAGGATTAGCGTTAGATTTAGGATTAGTCTTAATGTTAGAATAAAGTTTACGGTTATGGCTAGTGTAAGTGTTTGGGTTAGGGTTAGGGTTAGTGTTAGGGTTGTGTTAGGATTAGTTTTAGTGCTAGGGTTAGCATTAGGGATAGGTATGGTGTTAGTGTTAGGGTTAGCATTAGGTATAGGGTTAGGCTTAGCGTTAGTGCAAGATTAGAGTTAGGGCTAGGGTGAGTGTTACGGTTAGGGTTATGGTTAGAATTAGGTTTAGTGTTGGGGTTAGTATTAGGATAAGGGATAGGGTTAGTCTTAGGGTTAGAGTTAAGGTTAGGGTAAGACTTAGGGTTTGTGTTAGGTTTAGGGTTAGATTTAGGGTTAGCAATAGGGATAGGATTAGAGTTAGTTTTAGGGTTAGTGATAGGGTTAGGGTTAGGGTTACATTTAGGGTTTATGGTTAGGGTTAGGTTTTCTCTTAGTGTTTGTGTTATGGTTAAAGTTAGAGTTAGGGTTAGTGTTCGGGTTAGGGTAAGGTTTAGGGTTAGGTTAATGATTAGGGTTCAGATAGGTTTGGGGTTAAGTTTAGGGTTAGTGTTAGGGTTAGGTTTAGGTTTAGGGTTAGTTTTAGGGTTAGGGTTAGGGTTTTTCTTATGTTTATATTAAGGGTAAGTGTTAGGAAGTTTATGGGTAGGATTAGGGTTAAGGTTAATGTTAGCGTTAGGGTTAGTGTTACGGTTTGAATTATGGTTAAGATTAGGGTTTGGGTAAGTATTAGGGATAGGTTTTGGGTTAGGGTTAGTTTTAGTATTAGTGTTAGGGTTAGGGTTCATTCTAGAGTTATGTTTAAAATTAGTGTTAGTGTTAGAATTACGGTTAGGGTTAGGTTTAGCAATCAGGTTAAGTTTAGGGAGAGGTTTAGTGTTAGTGTGAGAGTTAGGGTTAGGGTTTGGGTTAGTGTTAAGTTTAGACCTAGGGTTTGTGTTAGGGTTAGGGTTAGGGTTAGTATTAGGGTTAGGGTTTGTGTTATGGTTAGTGTTAGGGTTAGCATTAGATTTAGGATTAGTGATAAGGTTAGGGTTAGTGTTAGTTTTAGTGTTAGGGTTAGGGTTAGGCTTCATTTTAGGGTTATGGTTAGTGATAGGGTTTGTGTTAGGTTAAGGTTAGTGATAGGGTTTGTGTTAGGATAAAATTTGGTTTAGGTTTAGTGTTAGGTTTAGGTTTACGTTTAGGGTTAAGGTTTGAGTTAGTGATAGGGTTTGTGTTAAGGTTAGTGTTAGGATTAGGATTAGTGTTAGGGTTTGTGTTAGGGTTAGGGTTATTTTAGGTTTAGGGTTACAGATAGGATTAGGGTTAGGTTAAGGGTTAGTGTTTGGGTTAGAGTTTGTATTAGGATTAGGTTTAGGGTTTGTGTTAGTTTTAGGATTACCTTTAGGATTAGAGTTAATATTAGGATTAATGTTAGTGTTCGGGTTTGCATTAGGGTTAGTGTTAGGGTTACGTTTACGGTTAGCGTTAGAGTTAGTGTTAGGTTTTCTGCTAGCGTTAGAGTGAGGGTTAGTGTTAGTGTTAGGGTTAATGTTAGGTTTAGGGTTGGTGTTAGGGTTAGGGTTAGTGTTAGGGTTAGGGTTAGGGTTAAGATTCATCATAGTGTTAGGGTTAGAGTTAGAGTTAGGATCAATGTTAGGGTTAGTGTTAGCATTAGGGTTAGGTTTAGTTTTAGGTAGAGTGTTAGGTTTAGAAATATGTTTAGGGTTAGTTTTGGGCTTAGTGTTAGATTTAGGATTAGTGTTATGGATACGGTTATTGTTAGGATTAGGGTTAGTGTTAGGGTTTGGGTTAGGTTTAGTTTTAGAGTACGGGTTAGGGTTAATGTTAGTGTTATTGTTAAGGTTAGTGTTTGAGTTAGGGTTAGGGTTTGAATTAGGGTTAGGTCTAGTGTACGGTTAGGAGTAGGTTTTGGGTTAGGGTTAGTGTTAGTGTTAAACTTTATGTCAGAGTTAGTGTTAGGGGTAGTGTTAGGAGATATAGGAGAAAATATAGGAGAAAACAATAGGAGAAAACAGAGTGAAACCGAAAAATTCAAACTGTTACTGCAAACCAACGTTTCAACCTAGAAGTACCAAATTTGGGGGGCCAAGTGGGATTGCTGTACTGATCATTACAGCCAAGTATCATCAAGGTTGGGTGAAAAAATGTTTTCTGACATTTCAGGAAACTCGTAGTTTTTTGTAAGCTTTGCAAACGCTTTCAAATGAAAGGGTTTTTCCCCAGTCTCTGTTTAGGGCTACTTCAAAAGGATACCAAACATAGAGTGTGCACTGAGAACCAATTCACTTTGTCAAGTATCAAGCAGCTACCACAAACTCTGTTTGATTTAGAGTTCCAAATGCTTCTCTCCCTAAAGGAACAAACGCATGTATACCTAAAAATTCAAACTGTTACTGGAAACGTACGATTTCACGTAGAAGAACAAAACTTAGGGGTCCATGTAGGATTGGTATACTGATCATTACCGCCAAGTATCATCAGAATTGGGGGAAAAATGTTTTCTGACATTTCAGCACACTCGTAGTTTGTTATAAGCTTTGTAAAGGCTTTCAAATGAAAGGTTTTTTCCCCAGTCCCTGCTTAGGACTAATACAAGAGGAAACAAACCATAGAGACAGCAGTCAGAATTAATTTACTGTGTCAAGTTTCAAGCAGCTACCACAATTTCTGTTTGATTTAGAGTTCCTACAGCTTCTCTTCCTAAAGGAGAAAATGCATTGAAATCTAAAAATTCAAATGGTTACTGCAAACGAACGCTTCAACCTAGAGGAACAAAATTTGGGTGGCCAAATGGGCTTGGTGTACTGATCATTATCGCCAAGTATCATCAAGATTGGGTGAAAAAAATGTTTTCTGGGATTTCAGGAAACTCGTAGTTTTTTGTAAGCTTTGCAAACGCTTTCAAATGAAAGGGTTTTTCCTCAGTCTCTGTTTAGGGCTACTTCAAAAGGATACCAACCATAGAGTGTGCAGTGAGAATCAATTCACTTTGTCAAGTATCAAGCAGCTACCACAAACTCTGTTTGATTTAGAGTTCCAAATGCTTCTCTCCCTAAAGGAGCAAACACATGGAAACCTAAAAATTCAAACTGTTACTGGAAACGTATGCTTTCACGTAGAAGAACAAAACTTAGGGTTCCATGTAGGATGGGTGTACTGATCATTACCGCCAAGTATCAGGAGTATTGGGGAAAAAATGTTTTCTGACATTTCAGGAAACTCGTAGTTTTTTTTATAAGTTTGTAAAGGCTTTCACATGAAAGGGTTTTCCCCAGTCCCTGCTTAGGGCTACTTCAAGGGGAAACAATCCATAGAGACAGCAGTCAGAATTACTTTACTGTGTCAAGTTTCAAGCAGCTAGCAAAAACCGTGTTTGATTTAGAGTTCCAACAACATCTATCAATATAGGAGAAAACAGAGTGAAACCTAAAAATTCAAACTGTTACTGCAAACGAACGTTTCAACCTAGAAGTACGAAATTTGGGGGGCCAAGCAGGATTGGTGTACTGATCATTTCCACTGAGTATCATCAAGATTGGGTGAAAAAATGTTTTCTGAGATTTCAGGAAACTCGGAGTCTGTGGAAGCTTTGCAAAAGCTTTCAAATGAAAGTGTTTTTCCGGAGTCTCTGTTAGGGCTACTTCAAGACGATATGAACCATAGAGTGCGCACTGAGAACCTATTCACTTTGTCAAGTATCAAGCAGCTACCACAAACTCTGTTTGATTTAGAGTTCCAAATGCTTCTCTCCCTAAAAGAGCAAACGTATGGAAAGCTAAAAGTTCAAACTGTTACTGGAAATGTATGCTTTCACGGAGAAGAACAAAACTTAGGGGTCCAAGTAGGATTGGTGTACTGATCATTACCACCAAGTATCATCAGCATTGGGTGAAAAAATGTTTTCTGACATTTCAGGAAACTCGTAGTTTTTTGAAAGCTTTCCAAAAGCTTTCAAATGAAAGTGTTTTTTCCCAGTCTCTGCTTAGGGCTACTTCAAGAAGAAACCAACCATAGAGAGTGCACAGGAAACTAATTCACTTTGTCAAGTATGAAGCAGCTACCACAATCTCTGTTTGATTTAGATTTCCTACACCTTCTCTTCCTAAAGGAGAAAATGCATTGAAATCTAAAAATTCAAATGTTTACTGCAAAAGAACGTTTCAACCTAGAGGATCAAAATCTGGTGGGCCAAGTGGGCTTAGTGTACTGATCATTACCGCCAAGTATCATCAATATTGGGTGAAAAAATGTTTTCTGGGATTTCAGGAAAATCGTAGTTTATTTTTGTAAGCTTTGCAAACGCTTTCAAATGAAAGGGTTTTTCCCCAGTCTCTGCTTAGGGATAATTAATGGGGAAACAAACCATAGACACAGCACTGAGAACTACTTTATTGTGTCAAGTTTCAAGCAGCTAGCAAAAACCATGTTTGATTTAGAGTTCCAACAACATCTATCAATATAGGAGAAAACAGAGTGAAACCTAAAACTTCAAACTGTTACTGCAAACGAACGTTTTAACCTAGAAGTACGAAATTTGGGGGGCCAAGTGGAATTGGTGTACTGATCATTACCGCCGAGTATCATCAAGATTGGGTGTAAAAATGTTTTCTGATATTTCAGGATACTCGGAGTCTGTGGAAGCTTTGCAAAAGCTTTCAAATGAAAGTGCTTTTCCAGAGTCTCTGTTAGGGCTACTTCAAGAGGATACCAACCATAGAGTGCGCACTGAGAACCAATTCACTTTGTCAAGTATCAAGCAGCTACCACAAACTCTGTTTGATTTAGAGTTCCAAATGCTTCTCTTCCTAAAGGAGAAAATGCACTGAAAACTAAAAATTCAAACGAAAACTGCAAATGAACGCTTCAACCTAGAGGAACAAAATTTGGGGGGCCAAGTGGACTTGGTGTACTGATCATTACCGCCAATTATCATCAAAATTGGGTGAAAAATGTTTTCTGGGATTTCAGGAAACTCGTAGTTTGTTGTAAGCTTTGCAAACCCTTCAAATGAAAGGGTTTTTCCCCATTCTCTGCTTAGGGCTAATTCAAGGGGAAACAAACCATAGACGTAGCACTGAGAACCAATTCACTTTGTCAAATATCAAGCAGCTACCACAAACTCTTATTTAGAGTTCCAAATGCTTCTCTCCCTAAAGGAGAAAACGCATGGAAACCTAAAGATTCAAACTGTTACTGGAAACGTACGCTTTCACGTAGAAGAAAAAAACTTAGGGGTCCATGTAGGATGGGTGTACTGGTCATTAAAGCCAAGTATCAGGAGTATTGGGAAAAAATGTTTTCTGACATTTCAGGAAACTCGGAGTCTGTGGAAGCTTTGCAAAAGCTTTCAAATAAAAGTGTTTTTTCGGAGTCTCTGTTAGGGCTACTTCAAGAGGATACAAACCATAGAGTGTGCAATGAGAACCAATTCACTTTGTCAAGTATCAAGCAGCTACCATAAACTGTGTTTGATTGAGAGTTCCAAATGCTTTTGTCCCTAAAAAAGCAAATGCATAGAAAACTAAAAGTTCAAACTGTTACTGGAAACGTATGCTTTCACGGAGAAGAACAAAACTTAGGGGTCCAAGTAGGATTGGTGTACTGATCATTACCGCCAAGTATCATCAAGTATGGGTGAAAAAATATTTTCTGAGATTTCAGGAAACTCGTAGTTTTTTGGTACCTTGTCAAAGGCTTTCAAATGCAAGTGTTTTTCCCCAGTCTCTACTTAGGCTACTTCAAGAGGAAACAAAGCATAGAGAAAGCACTGAGAACTAATTTATTGTGTGAAGTTTCAAGCAGCTAGCAAAAATCGTGTTTGATTTAGGGTTCCAACTACATCTATCAATATTGGAGAAAATAGAGTGAAACCTAAATGATCAACTGTTACTGCAAACGAACGTTTCAACCTAGAAGAACGAAATTTAGAGGGGCCAAGTGGGATTGTGTACTGATCATTACCGCCAAGTATAATCAAGATTGGGTGAAAAAATATTTTCTGAGATTTCAGAAAACTCGTCATTTTTTGGAAGCTTGTCAAAGGCTTTCAAATGCAAGTGTTATTCCCCAGTCTCTATTTAGGCTACTTCAAGAGGAAACAAACCATAGAGACAGCACTGAGAACCACTTTATTGTGTCACTTTTCAAACAGCTAGCAAAAACCGTGTCTGATTTAGGGTTCCAACTACATCTATCAATATAGATGAAAACAGTGAAACCTAAATATTCAACTGTTACTGCAAACGAACGCTTCAACACAGAAGAACGAAATTTGGGGGGCGATGTGGGATTTGTGTACTGATCATTACCACCAAGTATTAGCAAGTTTGGATGAAAAAAATGTTTTCTCATATTTCAGGAAACTCGTAGTTTTTTGGAAGCTTCTCAAAAGTTTTCAAATGCAAGTGTTTTTCCCCAGTCTTAAATTAGGCTACTTCAAGAGGAAACAAAGCATAGAGATAGGACTGAGAACTACTTTATTCTGTGAAGTTTCAAGCAGCTAGCAAAAACCGTGTTGGATTTAGCGTTCCAACTATATCTATCAATATTGGAGAAAACAGAGTGAAACCTAAATGATCAACTGTTACTGCAAACGAACGCTTCAACCTAGAAGAAGGAAATTTGGGGGGCGAAGTGGGATTTGTGAACTGATCATTACCGCCAAGTATCATCAAGATTGGGTTAAAAAATGTTTTCTGAGATGGCAGGAAACTCGTCCTTTTTGGAAGCTTGTCAAAGGCTTTCAAATGCAAGTGTTTTTCCCCAGTCTCTACTTAGGCTACTTCAAGAGGAAACAAACCAAAGAGACAACACTGAGAACCATTTTTTTTGTGTCACTTTTCAAACAGCTAGCAAAAACCATGTCTGATTTAAGGTTTCAACTACATCTATCAATATAGGAAAAAACAGTGAAACCTAAATATAAAAACTGTTACTGCAAACGAACGCTTCACCTAGAAGAACAAAATTAGGGGTGCCAAGTGAGATTTGTGTCCTGATCATTACCGTCAAGTATCATCAAGATTGGGTGAAAAAATATTTTCTGAGATTTCAGGAAACTCGTCATTTTTTGGAAGCTTGTCAAAGGCTTTCAAATGCAAGTGTTTTTCCCCAGTCTCTACGTAGGCTACTTCAAGAGGAAACAAACCATAGAGACAGCACTGAGAACCACTTTATTGTGTCACTTTTCAAACAGCTGGCAAAAAACCGTGTTTGATTTAGGGTTACAACTACATCTATCAATATAGGAAAAAACAGTGAAACCTAAATATTCAACTGTTACTGTAAACGAATGCTTCAACATAGAAGAACGTAATTTGGGGGGTGAAGTGGGATTTGTGTACTGATCATTACTGCCATGTATCATCAAGTTTGGGTGAAAAAATGTTTTCTCAGATTTCAGGAAACTCGTAGTTTTTTGGAAGCTTGTCAAAGGCTTTCAAATGCAAGTGTTTTTCCCAAGTCTGTACTTAGACTACTTCAAGAGGAAACAAACCATAGAGACAGCACTGAGAAACACTTTATTGTGTCACTTTTCAAACAGCTAGCAAAACTGTGCTTGATTTAGGGTTCCAACTACATCTATCAATATTGGAGAAAATAGAGTGAAACCTAAATGATCAACTGTTACTGCAAAAGAACGCTTCCACCTAGAAGAATGATATTTGGGGGGCCAAGTGGGATTTGTGTATTGATCATTACCACCAAGTACATCAAGATTGGGTGAAAAAATATTTTCTGAGATTTCAGGAAACTCGTAGTTTTTTTGAAGCTTCTCAAAGGCTTTCAAATGCAAGTGTTTTTCCCCAGTCTCCACTTAGGCTACTTCAAGAGGAAACAATCTATAGAGACAGCACTGAGAAACACTTTATTGTGTGAAGTTTCAAGCAGCTAGCAAAAACCGTGTTTGATTTAGGCTTACAACTACATCTATCATTATAGAAAAAAAAAAAACAGAGTGAAACCTAAATATTCAACTGTTACTGTAAACGAACGCTTCAACATAGAAGAACGAATTTTGGGGGGCGAAGTGGGATTTGTGTCAGGGATTGAGTGTTAGGGTAGGTTGAGGTCAGCGATAGAGTTTGGGTTAGGGCTAGGTTTAGCATTAGGTTTAGGGTTATGCTTAGGGTAATGGATAGAGTTAGAGCTAGGGTTTGGGCCATGGTTACAGTTAGGATTAGGGTTAGTATTGGGGTTAGGTTTTGGGCTAGGGTTATATTTAGGGTAAGGGCTAGGGTTTAAGCTAGTGTTAGTGTTAGGGCTAGGTCGAGGATTAGGTTCAGCCTTGGGTCTAGGGACAGAATTATTGTAGGTTTAGGCTTAGGGTAAAGGTTAGGGCTAGTGTTATCATTAGGGTTAGGATAAGGGTTCGGATAATGGATATGGTTAGATGTAGGTTTAGGATTAGGTTTAGGTTTAGATTTAGTTTTAGGGATAATGTTAAGGCTATGGTTATGTTTAGGTTTATGGTATGGGTTAGGTTTTGAGCTAGAGTTAGGGCTATGGCGAGTGTTACTTTTAGGGTTAGGTCTATTGTTAGTTTTCGGGTTAGGGTTAGGTTTATGTTTAGGGTTAAGGCTAGGGTTATCAATACAGTTGGGTGTAGGGTTAGAAAAGTTTTAGGATTAGAGCTAGGTTTAAGGATAGTGTTAAGTTCAGTGTTAGGTCTAGGGTTAGGGTTTAGAGTAAGGTATAGGTCTAAGTTTATATTTATGGTAAGGGTTGGGCTTTGAGTAAGGTTTAAGACTAAGGCTAGGGTTAGGTTTAGGGTTAGGGTTAGGGCTATGGTTCGAGTTGGGGTTATGCTTAGGGCTAGATTTAGGCCTAGAATTTGCTCTAGGTTTTGTGTTAGGTTAAGGCATAGAGTTAGGGCTATGGTTAATATAAGAGCTAGGATTATGATTAGGGCTAGTTGTAGGCTTAGGGTTATGGCTATGTCTAATGTTAGGTTTAGGTTTTGGGTTAGGGTCAGGATTAGAGATAGGTTTAGTGTTAAAGGCAGGGTCAGTGTACAGGTTAGAGTTGGAGCTAAGGTTAAAGCCAGATTTGGGACTAGGTTTATGTCTAGGGGTAGGGTTAGTCTTTGCGTTAAGTTAAGGGTTATTTTTAGGGCTAAGGCTAGGTTTTTGTTTATGTCTAGAGCTAGAGTTAAGTCTAGATTTAGGATTAGGTTTAGGTCTACTGCTAGTGGTAGGGTCTGGTTTAGGTATAAGGTTACTGGTAGGGTAAGTGTTACGGTTTGGTCTAGCATTAGGATCAGGTTTAGACCTAGGTTAGTTTTATGGTCAGAATAAGGGTCAGAGTTAGGTATAAGGTTTGGGAAAGGTTTAGAGCTATAATGAGGGCTATGGTTAGGACTATTAATATGGAGAGAGGTTTGATTAGGCTGAGGATTAGTGATAGGACTAGGGTTACCATTACGGTTAGGGCTTTGCTTAGGGTTAGGGATAGGGTTAGAGCTAGTGTTAGGGGTAGGGTTATGGTTATGGTTAGGGTTAAAGCTAGGTGTAGGGCTTGGATTAGGCTAGTTTTTGTGTTAGTGTTGTGGCTAGGTTTAGGGCAACAGGTAATGTAAGAACCAGGGTTATAATTATGGTTAGCTTTGGGGTTAGGATTAGGGGTAGTTCTAGTGTTAGTGTTAGATTTACGGTTAGGCTGATATTTAGAGCTAGAGTTATTTTTAGGATAGGAGTCAGGGTCAGGGTTAGTTTTAGTGTTTGAGTTAGGACTCGAATTAGGGCTAGGTTTACTGTTAGGGTTTGGTTTAAGGTTAGCGTCATGTTTAGAGCTAGGGTGAGTGTTAGGTTATGAGCAGGGTCAGGGTAAGTTCTAAGATTAGGGTTAGGGCTCAATTAGGGCTAGGGTTAGTTTTTTAGTAATTTAGGGTTTGGTTTAAGTTAAGGCTATTGTTAGGTCTATTGCTCAGTTTTGTTATAGTCCTAGGGTTAGGTTAGGTTTAGTTTTACAATTAGTATTAGGGTTATGGCTAGTGTTAGTGTTAGGCTTAGACTTAGAGTTAGGGTTACATTTATAATTATGTTAGATCTAGGATTAAGCTATGATTGAGTATAGGGCAAGGGTTAGGGCCAGGGTTAGAATTATGGTAAGGGATAGGTTTAGAACTTGGAATAGGGCTAGTGTGAGAGTTAGAGTTAGTGATGTGGCTAAAATTAGAGTTAGGGTTCGGATAGGGTGGAATTAGGGCTAGGATTAGGACTAGGGTTAGTGTACAGCTTAGGCCTAGCGATAGGGATAGGGTTAGGTTTAAGTTTAGGATAAAGAATGGCGTTATAGCAAGGTTTAGACGTAGGGTGAGGGAAAGAGTTAGGGTTAGGGGTAGAGCTGGGGTTAGGGTTATGATTAAGGCTACGTTTATGGCTAGGATGAGGGCTAGTGGTTTTATTAGATTCAGGACTAGGATTAGTGCTAGGGCTAATATCAGGTCTAGGGTTATGGTTAAAGATAGTTTTAGGGTTAGGTTTATGGCTACGTCTAGTGTAAGGGTTAGGTTTAGGGTAAGGGTCAGGTTTAGAGTTCGGGGAATTATTGGGATTAGGATTTGGCTTAGGTAAGGATTTAGGTTTATGGCTCAAATTAGCCTTAGGGTTAGATTTAGGGTTAGGGATATAGTTAGGCTTTGTTTTAAGGTTCAGGTTTGGTTTAGGGTAAATGATATGGTTAGCGTTAGTGATAGGGCTAGGGTTAGGCTTAGAGTTATGTTGATGGTAATCGATAGGGTTAGAGCTTAGGTTAGAACTAGAGTAATGGTTAGGAATATGCCTTGAGTTAGGGTTAGAGTTAGGTAGAACTAGGGCTAGGGTTAGGTTTAGGGTTATGTTTAGCATAAAATTTAGGTTTTGAGCTAGGTTTAGGGCTAGGTTTAGGGATAGGTCTAGGGATAGGATTACGGTAGGTTTAGGTTTAGATTTAGAATTAGGGCTAGGGTTATCATTAACATTAGGTTTAGGGTTAAGGTAACGGATAGGGTTAGGTTAGGTTTAGATTGTTTTAGAGGTAGAATTAGTGATAGGGGTTGGGATTAGAGCTATGGTTATGTTTATTTATTTATTTTTTATGTATAAGTTTCATATAATTGTAAGATTTCATTCTTGTGTATATATCTAGGAGTGGGTTGTTGGGTCATTGGGTAAATATGTTTAATCTTTTTTTAAATTTTTTTATTGTTGGTTGTTCAAAACATTACATAGTTCTTCATATATCATATTTCACACTTTGATTCAAGTGGGTTATGAACTCCCATTTTTACCCCATATACAGATTGCAGAATCACATTAGTTACACATCCATTGATTTACATATGGCCATACTAGTGTCTGTTGTGTTCTGCTGCCTTTCCTATCCTCTACTATCCCCCCTCTCCTCCCCTCCCCTCCCTTCTTCTCTCTCTGCCCCCTCTACTGTCATTCATTTTTCCCCATTGTATTATTTTTCCCTTTCCCATCACTTCCTCTTGTATGTACTTTTGTAAAACCCTGAGGGTCTCCTTCCATTTCCATGCAATTTCCCTTCTCTCTCCCTTTCCCTCCCACCTCTCATCCCTGTTTAATGTTAATCTTCTTCTCATGCTCTTCGACCCTACTATGTTCTTAGTTACTCACCTTATATCAAAGAAGACATTTGGCATTTGTTTTTTAGGGATTGGCTAGCTTCACTTAGCATAATCTGCTCTAATGCCATCCATTTCCCTGCAAATTCTATGATTTTGTCATTTTTTAATGCAGAGTAATACTCCATTGTGTATAAATGCCACATTTTTTATCCATTCGTCTATTGAAGGGCATCTAGGTTGGTTCCACAGTCTTGCTCTTGTGAATTGTGCTGCTATGAACATCGATGTAGCAGTGTCCCTGTAGCATGCTCTTTTTAGGTCTTTAGGGAATAGACTGAGAAGGGGAATAGCTGGGTCAAATGGTGGCTCCCTTCCAGCTTTCCAAGAAATCTCCATACTGCTTTCCAAATTGGCTGCACCAATTTGCAGTCCCACCAGCAATGTACAAGTGTACCCTTTTCCCCACATCCTCGCCAGCACTTGTTGTTGTTTGACTTCATAATGGCTGCCAATCTTACTGGAGTGAGATGGTATCTTAGGGTGGTTTTGATTTGCATTTCTCTGACTGCTAGAGATGGTGAGCATTTTTTCATGTACTTGTTGATTGATTGTATGTCCTCCTCTGAGAAATGTCTGTTCAGGTCCTTGGCCCATTTGTTGATTGGGTTGTTTGTTATTTTGTTGTCTAATTTTTTGAGTTCTTTGTATACTCTGGATATTAGGGCTCTATCTGAAGTGTGAGGAGTAAAGATTTGTTCCCAGGATGTAGGCTCCCTATTTACCTCTCTTATTGTTTCTTTTGCTGAGAAAAAACTTTTTAGTTTGAGTAAGTCCCATTTGTTGATTCTAGTTATTAACTTTTGTGCTATGGGTGTCCTATTGAGGAATTTGGAGCCCGACCCCACAGTATGTAGATCGTAGGCAACTTTTTCTTCTATCAGACGGCGTGTCTCTGATTTGATATCAAGCTCCTTGATCCATTTTGAATTAACTTTTGAGCATAGCAAGAGAAAGGGATTCAGTTTCATTTTGTTGCATATGGATTTCCAGTTTTCCCAGCACCATTTGTTGAAGATGCTATCCTTCCTCCATTGCATGCTTTTAGCCCCTTTATCAAATATAAGATAGTTGTAGTTTTGTGGATTGGTTTCTGTGTCCTCTATTCTATACCATTGGTCCACCCACCTATTTTGGTACCAGTAAAATGCTGTTTTTGTTACTATTGCTCTGTAGTATAATTTGAAGTCTGGTATCGCTATACCGCCTGATTCACACATCCTGCTTAGCGTTGTTTTTGCTATTCTGGGTCTTTTATTTTTCCATATGAATTTCATGATTGCTTTCTCTATTTCTACAAGAAATGCCGTTGGGATTTTGATTGGCATTGCATTAAACCTATAGAGAACTTTTGGTAATATCGCCATTTTGATGATGTTAGTTCTGCCTATCCATGAACATTGTATATTTTTCCATCTTCTAAGATCTTCTTCTATTTCTCTCTTTAGGGTTCTGTAGTTTTCATTGTATAAGTCTTTCACCTCTTTTGTTAGGTTGATTCCCAAGTATTTTATTTTTTTTGAAGATATTGTGAATGGAGTGGTTGTCCTCATTTCCATTTCAGAGGATTTGTTGCTGATATACAAGAATGCCTTTGATTTATGCGTGTTGATTTTATATCCTGCCACTTTGCTGAATTCATTTATTAGCTCTAATAGTTTCTTTGTAGACCCTTGTCTGCTAGGTATAGAATCATGTCACCTGCAAATAGTGATAATTTAAGTTCTTCTTTTCCTATTTTTATGCCTTTAATTTCTTTCGTCTGTCTAATTGCTCTGGCCAGTGTTTCGAGAACTATGTTGAACAGAAGTGGAGAGAGAGGGCATCCCTGTCTTTTTCCAGATTTTAGAGGGAGTGCCTTCAATTTTTCTCCATTCAGAATGATGCTAGCCTGAGGCTTAGCATAGATTGCTTTTACAATATTGAGGTATGTTCCTGTTATCCCTAGTTTTTCTAGAGTTTTGAACATAAAGGGATGCTGTACTTTGTCGAATGCTTTTTCTGCATCTATCGAGATGATC
>NW_027288421.1:300000-395799 GCF_047511675.1 Marmota flaviventris | reverse complement strand
CCGATTTGCTTGGTCATAAGCCAGTTGTTTTATTAATGGCATTGCTTGTTCTGTATCCCCAAAATTTTGGCAGCCGTTTGAATTAGCCTATCTACAAAGTCAGCGTAAGGTTCATTAGCTCTCTGTATTACCTTAGATAGCTGACCTTGTAAATCTCCATGTCCTTGTAAAGTCTTCCATGCCCTAACTGCGTCTGCAGCAATTTGTGCATATATAGCAGGATCATATTCAATTTGTTGCCGTTGACCCTCATAAGGTCCTTTTCCTAACAACATATCTAGATTTCTTTGAGGGTAACCGGCTGCTGCATTTCGCCTAGCTGTCTCCGTGCAAAATTCCTCATTGGCAACCTTCCATAACAAATATTGTCCTCCATTTAGTACAGATTTACACATGCTAGCCCAATCTGCTGGCGTCATGTCCAAGTTAGTAATGGACTCGACCATGCTTACCGTGAAGGGAGCTTGGGGGCCATAGGTTGTTACAGCCTCCTTTAACTGCTTCACTGTTTTAAAATCTAATGCACGGTGAATTCGCTGCCCTCCAGCCTGTTCAAGTACAGGGCATGCTAATCTTTGAGGTCCTGTCTCAGGATCCCATTTATCAACTACGGGGTTTGAGGGCCACTCAGCTGTCTCCATCGGTGGGGCTGTTGGTTGAATTACGCCCTCTTGTGATAAAACGGAGTTAGTAACAGCCTCCTGTTGTGGCC
Organism: Marmota flaviventris; assembly: GCF_047511675.1. Lineage (NCBI taxonomy): Eukaryota > Metazoa > Chordata > Mammalia > Rodentia > Sciuridae > Marmota > Marmota flaviventris. The sequence goes on along the minus strand of NW_027288421.1, from coordinate 395,087 downwards.
TTTTTCCTAACAACCCCTTTTCCTTTAAATTTTCTTCCTCTGTCTGAGTAGCTCGAGAGACCTTCTCTTTTGCTTGATCTAAAATGTCTTTCTCCATGGTCTGAACCTCTAACAATTTACTTAACATCTTTTCGGTTTGTTTTTTACTAATTTCTAATCTACTATAAAGATAACGCAACCCAATAAGATAGCACAAAACAAAGCCGAAACTGAATGAAACAAAAACGGAATAAAAAATCATTGTATCAATTTTCTCTTCCTCAGGGCCAACAAACTTCAAACCTTTAGTCAACCATTTTTTCCAGTTTGCCTGAGAAATTTCTAGGGATAGGCAGCTTGAAACAAAAACAAGATAAATCAAAACAATAACACATTGTTTTTTGAATTGGTCACCCATTCTTTCGCTCTTCCTCGGGGCGAGCAATTTCACTTACCTCTAAACTTCAGAAGTTCCCCGTAGGGGCCACCAAATGCCACAGTCTGGCTGGGCACAAATGCCGCAGTCTGGCTGGGCACACAATCACAAGCCACCACACAGCTTGTAGATTCAAACAGCAACTCTTTATTCCCGAACTTACACCAGCCGTCTACAATCACGTTCTGGGGAAATCCACGTTCTCTGCCCAAATCCACGTTCTCTGCCCAAATCCAGCTCCACTGGGCTTCTATCTCCAAAATATACTGTCTGAATCACGTGAGAACTCAAGGGAACTCAGGCAGCAGGATACGCCCTATTCCCAGGAGGAATAATTTTAAACCTTAAACCTGGAACCTAAACTGGGAACGCCCTAAACAGGATTATCTTAAAACCGGGAACACCCTAATCTGCCTTGGTCCTTGAGCAAGGTCACCTACATTCAATGTCGCTGCAACATGTCAGCAACATGGGGTACGCTGGCAAGGAAATTGTCATACCTACTTGGCTAATGGCTCCCAGCATCTCCCCCCTTCTGATTAATTAAACAACAAGCAATGTGGCTTAAGGACCGTGCCTGGTAGGTTGTCCAATTCAACATATGGTTCTTACCCGTCATCGGAAAACTGACCTTTAGGCGTCAGCCTCCTGTCTTAGGTTGATACCACTGCAATTGAATCATACCCGTCACTGACTACCGGTCCAGCATACAGCCATACTTGTGGGATAGGTCTATGCACCAGTGGGGGGTGAGGTTCTTTGCCTCACCTCTGTTGGCCCCAAATTTGGCCTTGGTGCCAGTGGGGGAGTGAGGTTAATGTGGCTTATGGACCGTGCCTGGTAGGTTGTCCAATTCAACATATGGTTCTTACCCGTCATCGGAAAACTGACCTTTAGGCGTCAGCCTCCTGTCTTAGGTTGATACCACTGCAATTGGATCATACCCGTCACTGACTACCGGTCCAGCATAAGCCATTGGCCCCCAAATTTTAGACCATCACTAGCAGAAGGGAGGAGGATACAGAAATGCCACGACACCAAGCCAATTGACGGCTCCTTGGGAAAAAATTGCATCACTGGTGACACCATCAGCAAAGATATGTCAGCACTACCACAATTAACATGGGTGTGCGCTGGCAAGGAAATAAAAATTGCATCACTAGTGACACCATCAGCAAAGATATGCCAGCATTACCACAATTCGCTGCACCAAACGATAGTTACATAGTCCAGGCAAGTTCTGCAAGCAGTTCAAAGCAGAGGAATCTATCAATATGTCCATTTCCTCCCAAAGTAAGTTTCCTCCCAAAGTAAGTTGACTCTTTGATTGAGCATTACTTGTTGAGTTCTTCACCGGCACTGGGATGGAGATAGGAATTCTGGCAATGATGCTAAAGAGACATTATCCTTGAAAAGAATTATTAAATATAATGAAAAGGAAAGGTGAAAGTAAACAAACAGATCTGTTAACCTACTTTAAAAACAATCCTTAACAGCCTTTTACCTAATTAAACTAGTAAACAAACAGATCTGTTAACCACCTTTAAAAACAATCCTTAACAGCCTGTTTACCTAATTTAAAATTAAACCATTTAAATCACGTGAATAAAAAAAATAATAATAATTCGGATCCATTTTTTCATGAGCGCTCCTCATATAAGAAATATGGACATACGCACATACAGACATACAACACAAAACACAAGAGTGTACACAAACGTACAACACATAAGAAAATAGTAAAGGCCTTGTAGCTTTACCTGGGTGAAATCTCCATTGCAATGTTTAAAAACTCCACAGTCAAAAAATAAAACTGATCAGAAAAACATTAACCTAGGTTTGTATGAGCTCAAAAATAAAAATAGAACCTTATGATGTGGAAAAATGCAATAATAAAATAGCTATTGAAAAAAGCATCCTGGTTAATCACTGTCGCAGATGTAAGAATGGCCAAGCTGGAGTTCTGGATATCAGCTGTTATGGATTTGAGTCAAATCATCTTCTTTTCAATCTGTAGAGACTGTTTTAGTTAATCTCTCTGGAATCCAAATGGGCTGCTGTTCTCCCTGTGGAAAACACAAACAGACCCCCGACTCCAGACAATCACTGGGTCAGGACCTTTCCATTGTCCTGTTAGAATATCTTTCCAAAGTACTTTAGGCTTATGTACATTTTTTGGATACATATGCCTTTCCGCAGCACTAAGTCCTGATGAATCCAAATTTAAAAAGTTTAGAGTAAAAAGCGTTATTTTAAGTTTATCTTTGGGGGATATATACCCCTTTCCAATTCCCTCTTTTTGCTTTAATAAGTATGTTTTAATAGTTTGATGAGCTCTTTCAACTATGCCTTGTCCCTGTGGATTGTATGGGATTCCTGTTATATGAGTAATACCAAATGATGAGCAAAATTGTTTAAAAGAGGTAGAGGTATAGCCAGGACCATTATCGGTTTTTAACTGTTTAGGAACGCCCACAGTGGCAAAATTTGTAAGCAATGAGCTATAACATCTTTAGTTTTTTCTCCGGCATGAAGGGAGCCCATCAAAAATCCAGAAGAAGTATCAACTGTAACGTGTAAATATTTTAATTTTCCAAATTCTGGCAAGTGTGTGACGTCCATCTGCCAAATATGGTTAGGTATCAGTCCTCTAGGATTGACTCCAAGATTAACTTGTGGTAAAAATGTCACACAATTTTGACATTGTTTTATTATATGTCTGGCTTGTTCCTTAGTTATTTTAAAACGCTTTTGTAAAGTATTAGCATTAACATGAAACCTTTTATGAAAATTTGTAGCTTCTTCAAATGTAGAGAAAATATGTATGTCATGTGTAGTTTTATCTGCTAAATCATTGCCTAAACTAAGGGCTCCAGGCAATCCTGTATGTGCCCTAATATGTCCTATGAAGAATGGATCTTTTCTGTCCCAGATTAGACTTTGTATAGTGGAAAACAAAGAGAAAACAGTAGAAGAAGGGGAAATCCTACCAGCATCTTCAAGAGATACTATAGCATTAACTACATACTGACTATCAGAAAATAAATTAAATACAGAATCTTTAAACATCAAAAAAGCTTGTAAAACTGCATTAAGCTCTACCTTTTGAGCTGATTGTTTCGGTACTAAAAATGTAAAAGTTCGATCTGGGGTAACTACTGCTGCTGTACCATTATTAGACCCATCAGTGAATATATTTGGAGCATTCATGATAGGTGTTTTTCTTGTCATTTTAGGAAAAACTACAGGATGCTTAGACCAAAAAGACAACAAAGGATTAGATGGTAAATGATTATCAAATGTAACATTAGATTTACACATGATTATTGCCCAAGTATTTAACTCATTAGCTAACTCATCAATTTGATCCATAGTATATGGAGTAATAATTTTATTGGGAGAAATTCCAAACACTCCCTTCGCTGCTTTTATTCCTTTGAGTATTAATTGTCCCTACAGCCTCAGGATACCTAGTAAGAATAGTGTTAGGAGAATAAGATAAATGTATCCATAATAATGACCTTCTTGCCAAAATACTCCTGTAGGGATATTTTTGTTGGTAGTACAATAAATAATAAAGGCAAACTTATATCAATTCTATCCAAATGCATATTTTCCATATATGTTTCAATAATTTTTAATGCCTTTCTTGCTTCAGGCGTTAACATTCGGGTGAATTTGGATCTGATGGACCTTTTAGGATATCAAATAAAGGTCCCAACTCTCCTGGTGGTATACCTATATAAGGCCTTATCCAATTTATGTCTCCCAATAACTTTTGAAAGTCGTTAAGTGATTTGAGTTGATCTACTCGTATTTGAATTTTTGGTGGACGGACCATGGTTGAGGATAATAGAACTCCTAAATAATTAATTGGAAAATTTAATTGTACTTTATCTATTGCTATCTCTAGATTATAATTTTTTAATAAGTTTGTAAGTGTGGCATAACATTCCAGCAATATGTTTTTATCTTTTATGTGCCAATAATACATCATCCATATAGTGAAATATTTGTAGTTCAGGATTTTTGATTTCTAAGTGGCTGGATTGCTTTGTTAACATATATTGACACATAGTTGGACTGTTAGCCATCCCTTGAGGGAGTATTTCCATTCATATCTCTGATCAGGACCTTCATGATTTAATGCAGGGATAGTAAATGCAAAACGTGGACTATCCTTGGGATGAATTGGAATTGAAAAAAAACAATCTTTAATTATCTATAGCTAAAACATGCCAGGTTTTTGGCAAAGCAGACAATTGAGGAATCCCTGATTGAGCAGGTCCCATAATAACCATCTCATTATTAATGGCTCTTAAATCTTGCAATAATCTCCATTTACCAGATTTCTTTTTGATGACAAAAATGGAGTATTATGGGGAGGATATGGAAGGTTGTATATGTCCTTCTGCTAATTGTTGTTTGACCAGATCATGGGCTACTTGTGTCTTTTCTTTAGTCAGGGGCCACTGAGGAACCCACACTGTGTCTTTCTGATTTCCAAGTAATTTTGATTGTCTCAGTGGCCCTTTCTGAAAATCCAACCCATGTCTGTCTGTTCCTTGATCTATTTGTACTGGTGCTGCTATACCTTGCCCTTGTTTTCCTAATCTTTTTTCTTTCCTAAAGCCTTGTCTAGCCCTAGTAGTGGGCGAATTAGGATTGATGTTATTTGTTAATGTCAACCTAATTGATCTAGGACATCTCGTCCCCATAAATTTATAGGAAGATGATCCAATACATATGGCTGTATAGTTCCTTCACATCCTTCAGGATCCTTCCAATCTAATATCATAGAACTTCTATGGGGATTAGTCGCCACTCCTAGGCCTCGAAGCGTTTGAGTGGCTTGTTGTAATGGCCAATGTTTTGGCCATTCTTGACGAGAGATAATGCTAAGGTCAGCTCCTGTGTCCAGTAGCCCATTAAACTCATGACCTTGAATATTTTAGTTTTAGCATTGGGCGAGAATCTAAATTTAAAGACAACATAGCCCCAATCTACACCTGTGGAGCCTAATCCCCTGGAACCTCTTTCTACACTATGACTAGGAAATTTATTATGTAGGCTGGGTATTATTAACAACTGTGCTATTCTATCTCCAGGTGAAATTACTGATATACCTCTTGGAGAACTAGCTATAATTTTTATTTCACCTACATAATCGGGATCAATTACCCCAGGACTTATCATAAGTCCTTTTAATGTAGATGAACTACGTCCCATAATAAGCCTACTGTTCCTTGGGGAAGAGGTCCTTTTACTCCTGTGGGAATGATTTGAACTCCCATCTCTGGAGTTAATACTGCTCTGACAGAGGCGCAGATGTCCAACCCTGCGCTCCCTCGGGTTTGTCTGATGAGGGATTTAATGGACAATGTGTCCTGGGCACTACCCTGATGGTGTTGCTGGGATCCTCCCACTGCCCCGTATATTTGTGGTTGTGGGCCCCGGAGCATTGGGCCCCCTGTCCGTTTTTTGGCAATGGAGCCTGATGCCTTTCTCCACGATATCTTGGATAAATACCTGGTCTTTGTCCGTTTTTTGATAAGGGAGTACCTTCTATGGTGGTTTGAGAACGGCATTCATTAGCCCAATGTCTCCCTCTACGGCATCGTGGGCAAATACCCGGTATTCTATTCCTTTGATACCTACTTTTGTTAAACCCTCCTCCTATGGGGCAATTCCTTTTAAAATGTCCTGTTTGTTCACAATCATAGCATGTTTTTGGCCTGGCATCTAAAGCCTGTTGTACTGCAGCTGCCAAGACTTGCCCTTGTTCATTAATATCTCTACATAATTTAATATATGTGTTTAAATCTTCATGTCTCCATGGTCTAATAACCTCTCTGCAGCAACGATTTGCTTGGTCATAAGCCAGGTTGTTTTATTAATGGCATTGCTTGTTCTGTATCCCCAAAAATTTTGGCAGCCGTTTGAATTAGCCTATCTACAAAGTCAGCGTAAGGTTCATTAGCTCTCTGTATTACCTTAGATAGCTGACCTTGTAAATCTCCATGTCCTTGTAAAGTCTTCCATGCCCTAACTGCGTCTGCAGCAATTTGTGCATATATAGCAGGATCATATTCAATTTGTTGCCGTTGACCCTCATAAGGTCCTTTTCCTAACAACATATCTAGATTTCTTTGAGGGTAACCGGCTGCTGCATTCGCCTAGCTGTCTCCGTGCAAAATTCCTCATTGGCAACCTTCCATAACAAATATTGTCCTCCATTTAGTACAGATTTACACATGCTAGCCCAATCTGCTGGTGTCATGTCCAAGTTAGTAATGGACTCGACCATGCTTACCGTGAAGGGAGCTTGGGGGCCATAGGTTGTTACAGCCTCCTTTAACTGCTTCACTGTTTTAAAATCTAATGCACGGTGAATTCGCTGCCCTCCAGCCTGTTCAAGTACAGGGCATGCTAATCTTTGAGGTCCTGTCTCAGGATCCCATTTATCAACTACGGGGTTTGAGGGCCACTCAGCTGTCTCCATCGGTGGGGCTGTTGGTTGAATTACGCCCTCTTGTGATAAACGGAGTTAGTAACAGCCTCCTGTTGTGGCCTTTTTCCTAACAACCCCTTTTCCTTTAAATTTTCTTCCTCTGTCTGAGTAGCTCGAGAGACCTTCTCTTTTGCTTGATCTAAAATGTCTTTCTCCATGGTCTGACCTCTAACAATTTACTTAACATCTTTTCGGTTTGTTTTTTACTAATTTCTAATCTACTATAAAGATAACGCAACCCAATAAGATAGCACAAAACAAAGCCGAAACTGAATGAAACAAAAACGGAATAAAAAATCATTGTATCAATTTTCTCTTCCTCAGGGCCAACAAACTTCAAACCTTTAGTCAACCATTTTTTCCAGTTTGCCTGAGAAATTTCTAGGGATAGGCAGCTTGAAACAAAAACAAGATAAATCAAAACAATAACACATTGTTTTTTGAATTGGTCACCCATTCTTTCGCTCTTCCTCGGGGCGAGCAATTTCACTTACCTCTAAACTTCAGAAGTTCCCCGTAGGGGCCACCAAATGCCACAGTCTGGCTGGGCACAAATGCCGCAGTCTGGCTGGGCACACAATCACAAGCCACCACACAGCTTGTAGATTCAAACAGCAACTCTTTTATTCCCGAACTTACACCAGCCGTCTACAATCACGTTCTGGGGAAATCCACGTTCTCTGCCCAAATCCACGTTCTCTGCCCAAATCCAGCTCCACTGGGCTTCTATCTCCAAAATATACTGTCTGAATCACGTGAGAAGTCAAGGGGAACTCAGGCAGAGGATACGCCCTATTCCCAGGAGGAATAATTTTAAACCTTAAACCTGGAACCTAAACTGGAACGCCCTAAACAGGATTATCTTAAAACCGGGAACACCCTAATCTGCCTTGGTCCTTGAGCAAGGTCACCTACATTCAATGTCGCTGCAACATGTCAGCAACATGGGGTACGCTGGCAAGGAAATTGTCATACCTACTTGGCTAATGGCTCCCAGCAATCTAATTTTAACTCTAAATCAACCCTAACCCTAAGCCTAACCCGCACCATAACTCTAAATCTAAGTTTAACCTTAGCCCTAAAACAAAACTGAGCCATAGCCCCTAACTATAACCCCTTAACCTAAACAAACCCTTACACTAAACATAACCTTAGCTCTAATTCTAGTTTTAAGCTGAAAGCCTAGAACTAACAATGACCCTGACTTGACCATAATACTAACCCTAGTCTAAACATCACCCTAACCCTAAACCTAAACCTAACACTAGACCTACCACTAACCCTAACCCTAAATTTAACCCTAACTGTAACCCTGATACTAACATTCGCCTTACCCCTAACCCTAGCACTAACTTAACCCAAAACCTAGCCCCAAATCCAAGAACTAACCCGAGCTTTAACCCTAAACCTAATCCTAATGCTAACCCTAGTCAAAACCATTACCCTAGCCCTAAACATATCCCTAAACCTATCCATTGCAATAACCATAACTCTAGGCCTAAACCTAACCCTATCCCTAATCCTAAACATATGCATTATTCTAAACCAAACCTAAACCCTAAACCTCATATTATAATTACACTAACACTAACCATGATGCTAATTCGAGTCCTAACTTTAAACCTTATCCTATCACAAACTTCTAACCCAGACCTTGACCCTAGATCTAAACCTGACCCTAAACCTAAACCAAACCCTTTCATTATAGGTAGGCATGAACTTAACCCTAAAAGTATCTTTAACCGTAACCCTGGATCTGATATTAGCCCTAGGCTTAATCCTAGCCCTAACACTAAAATAAAGCATAGCCCTCATCCTAGCCCCAAACCTAGCCTTAATCATTACCCTAACCATAACCCTAACCATTGCCCTAACCCTAATTCTAACATTCACCTTATCTCTAAGCCTAGCTATAATGCCATTCCTTATCCTAAACTTAAACCTAACCCTAACCCTAACTCTAGGCCTAAGGTAAACAATAAACCTAGCCCTAATCCTAGCCCTAATTTAACCCTATCCCTAACCCTAACCCTAACCCTATCCCTAAGACTAACTCTAACTCTCCCAGTAGCCCTGTCCTTCTTCTAACACTATCCATTACCATAATCCTATACCTAGCCCTAAACCTAGCCATAACCATTGCCAAATCCTTATTCCTAGTCCTAACCCTAGATCTAACCTTAACTCTAAATCTAACCCTAACCCTAAACCTAAGCCTAACATTAACACTGGCCCTAGCCCGAATGCTAATCATAAAACTAGCAATAACACTAGCCCTTGCAGTAAAACAAAACGGAGCAAGAGCCCTAACCCTAAACCTTAACTTAAACCAAAACTTAAAACTACACCTAGACCTTACCCTAGCCCTAATTGGAGTCCTAATCTTAACCTTAATACTATCCCAACTCTGACTCATATCCTAACAATCAACTTAGCTCTAAACACCACCCTAACCTTAAACCGACCCTTACAGTAATCCTAGGCTTAATTCGAGTCCTAACCCTAATCCTAAAACTAAACCTGACCCTGACTATTAACCTAACACTAACACTAGCTCCATATTTCACCCTACCATTAAACATAATCCTAAAACTAGAGATTTAACACTTAACCATAACCCTAAAACTAACCCCTATATACCATAGCCCTCATTCTAGCTCTAACCATAACCCAAACCTAACCCTAACTCTGACCCTTATTCTGACCCTAACACTAATCATAGGTCTAAAAATGAACCTAACCCTAAACCGAACCCTAAACATTAGCCCTCTTGGTAACCTTATACCTAAACCTAACCCTAACACTAGCCTAGGCCTAAACCCTAATCTAAACTATCATAACTCTAGCCCTAGACCTAAAGAAAAACTTAGCTCTAGCCCTAATAATAACCCTTAGCCTAAAGCCAAAAACTAACACTTCCACTAGTTTTAAACCTAGTCCTAATTCTGGCTTTACCATTAACCATACCCTAAACTGAAAACTGACCTTGATATTAACACTAACCCTATCTCTAAACATCAACCTAACCCTAAAACTAACCATAAAAATATACTTAGCTCTCTATTTAACTCTAAACTTATCCCTAATAATAAAAATTCTTACATTTGCCATAGCCTTAACCTATTGCAATATCTAGCCCTAACATAAGCCCTAACCCTAGCTTTAACACTAAAGCTACATAACCCTAAACTTAGCCCCAAACCTAAACCCAGGCCTAACCTAGACCTAATCCTAAGGATAACACTAGCCCTACTAAATTACCCTAATGATAACCCTAAGCCTTATGCTAACCATAGACTGAACCCTAATCCTATACTTAACCCTAACCCTATCCATTGCCCTACACCTAACCTCAACTCTAAACCTAAAACTATCATTAACCTATTCATAACCATAATGATAACTTGAGCCTTAACCCTAAACCTTAATCTAATAAAAACTCTATCCTGACCCTTACCCCAATAATACCCATAGCTCTAAACCTGACCCTAACAGAATCCTGACCATTAAAATAGACCTAGCTATAAACCTAACCTAAAACTCCCCCTAACTGTAACCCTAGACCTGACATTAGCCCTCACTCTAATCCTGGTCCTAATCCTACTAAAAACCTTTGCCCACATTCTAGCTATAAACCTCGTCTTAATCATAAATGTAACCATAACCAAACCCTAACTCTAATCCTCACCCTAGTGCTAAAAGTAGCTATAATCCCATCCCTTAACCTAAACCTAACCCTAACCTTAACACTAACCCTAGCCCTCAAACAAGGCCTAACCCTAACACTAACCATATTCTTAATCACAGCCCTAATTTAGCCCTAACCCTAACCCAAACCTAACCCTAGTCCTACGACTAACTCAAACTCATGGCTAAGGGTCTGTCGATTTTGTTTATTTTTTCAAAGAACCAACTTTTAGTTTTGTCAATTTTTCAATTGTTTCTTTTGTTTCAATTTCATTAATTTCAGCTCTGATTTTAATTATTTCTTGCCTTCTACTTCTTTTGCTGTTGTTTTGCTCTTCTTTTTGTTGTTTTGCTCTATGTGGGCACTCTGGTTTCTTCTTTGTGAACTTTTCCCAAAGCTGAAGCATGCAAAAACATCTTTATTCAAAAGTACTGTTGGAGATAACAGGGAAAAATACATGTAGTGAACTACCTCCCCAAATTATTTTTTCAGATTTCTTTGACACTCTTTAAACCTAACAGAAAAACTAGCCCTAATCTGAGTCGTAACCCTAGATGTAAACATAAACCTAAACCTAGCCCTAGCTCTAACCCTACCCCTAATCCTAGCCCTAAACATAGCTCTAACTCTATCACTTACCCTAAGCTAATCCCTATATATAATGCTAGCCTTAGTCCTAATCCTAATCCATAGCCTAATCCAAACCCTAACGCTATTACTAATCCTAACCCTAGCCCTTATTCTAGCTCTAACCCTAACTCGAATCTTTACCCTAATACAAACCCTCAGTCTAAAGCTGATCCTAACCTTAAACCAGACCTAAAACTAGCTCTACCAGTAACCTTATACCTAAACCCAAGCCTAACACTAGCCCTAGACCTAAGCCTAATCCTCAATATAGCCATAATTCTAGACCTAGACCTAAAAAATCCCTGAGCCTTAGCCCTAACGTAATTCTTAACCTAAAGTGAACACTAACCCCATCCCTAGACCTAAACCGAGTCCTAATTCTGGCTTTCACCCTAAACCTAACTCTAACCTGAACACTGACCTTAACACTAACACTAAACCTAGCTCTAAGCCTGAACCTAACCCAAAACCTAAACCCAACACTAGACATAGCCATAACCCTAACCCTAAAACTAGCTCTAAACAAAACCCTAGATCTTACATTACATATAGCCTTTACCCTGGGCCTAAACCTAACAAAAACCCTAGCACTATTCTGAGGCCTAATCCTATGCTAAAAACAACCATAATCCTAAATGTAGCCCTAACCCTAACCCTCGCCTTACACCTAACCCTAGCTCAAAGCCTAACCCTTATCCTAAACAAAACCCTAGGCCTATTCATAAACATAAACCTAACCCTAGCCCTAATTCTAAACTTAACCCTTCTACTAACCCTAGCTCTAAACCTAACATTACCCTAACCCTAACCCTAACCCTCACCTTAATAATAACCCTAGCCCTAAACCTAACCCTATCCATAACCCTAATCTTAAACCTAACCCTTGACTTAACCCTAAACCTAACCCTTGCCATAAACTTAGCCCTAAACCATAGCATAAATAAAAACTAAACCTATCCCTGAACCTAAATTTAACCATAACCTATACTTAACCCTAAAACTAATCTTACATCTAATCCCATACAATACTCTAAAACTAGCCCTAACCCTAATGAAAACCCTAGCCCTAACCCTAATCATAACCATAACCCTAACCTAGAACTACCACTAAACCTAAAACTCCCCCTAGCCCTAACCGTAGCTTAAACCCTAAACATTACACTGACCCTCACCCTACCCGTAGCTCTATTCATAACCCTAACACTAGCCCTAACCCTAATATTAAACTTAGCTCTAATCCTAGCCCTAATATAGCCCTATTCCTAAAACTAACTATTACCCTAGAATTAAGATTAACTATGATTCTCACACAAGACCTATGCTTATTCTAATCCTATAACTTACTATAACCCTAACCCAAGCCCTAACCCTAGTCATAATCCTTAGCCCGAGCACTAACCTATCTTTAAAACTAACCATAACCTAAGGCCTCAGCCTAAACCTGAAAAGAGCTCTAACCCTAATGCTACTCCTAAAATTAGCCCTAACCCTAGCCCTAGCCCTAAAAGAAAACTGAGCCATACCCCTAACACTAACCCTTACCCTAGGCCAAACCCTAACCCTACACCAGCCCTAACCCTAGCCCTAATTTGAAACCTAACCCTAACCCTAAACCTAACCATGACCCTGACTCATATCCAAACACTAAACCTAGCTCTAAACATCACCCTAAACTTAAAACTAACCCTAACACTAAGCCTAAACCTAAAACTAACCATAATACTAACCCTATTTCTTACAATAGCCATATCCATAACACTAGCCCTAAACCTAATACAAAATTATCCCTAATCCAAGTTCTAACTCGAGCTTTAACCATAAACCTAAATCTAAACCTAGTCCTAACCTTAGCTCTAACCTTATCGCTTACCCTAAGCCAAACCCTCACCCTGATGCTAACCGTATTCTTAGCAGTGATCCTTAGCCTAATCAAAACCTAACTCTATAACTAGTCCCAACCCTAGACTTCATTCTTGATCTAACCATAACCAGAACCCTAACCCAATCCCTGACCATTATTCTGACCTAACACTAATCTTAGCTCTAAATCTAAACTTATCCCTAAACCAAACCCTAACACTAGCCCTACTGATAACCTTATATCTACACCTAACCCTAACACTAGCCCTAGACCTAAACCTAATCCTAAATCTAGCCATAACTATAGCTCTAGACCTAAAGACAAAATAGACCTAGCCTTAACAATAACCCTTAATTTAACCCAAACTCTAACCCTACCTCTAGACCTAACCCTAGTCCTAATTCTGCCTATAACCCTAACCATTACCATACCTGAACACTGTCCTTGACACTAACATTAACCCTAGCTCTAAATTTCACCCTAACACTAAAACTAACCCTGAAAATACATCGAGCCCTAACATTAACCATAAAACTAGTCTTAATCATTACACTAGTTCTTACATTATCCATAGCTCTAACTTATCACAAAACCTAGCCTAATCCAAGCCCTACCTTAGGATTAAACCCTAAAGCAACCTTAACAATAACCCTAGCCCTAACTATAACCCCTAAGCCTAACCCTAGACCTAATCCTAACCATAAACGTAGCTGTAACCCTAGCTTTAACCCTATTTATTACCCTATGATAACTATAATCCTTATGCTAACCTTAGGCGGAAACCTAATCCTAGCACTAGCCTTAATCCTATTAACCTAAACCTAACCTGAACCCTAAATCTAACTGTGTCCTTACCCAATCCCTAAATGTAAGACTAATTTGACCCCTAAAACTAAACCTTAATCTAACCCGAACCCTACACTTGACCCTGACTCTAATAATACAGATACTTCTAAACCTAACCATAACAAGAAACCTAAACTTTCAATAGACCTAGCCATAAACCTAACCCTAAATCTATCCGTAACCATACCCTAGACCTGACATTAGCCCTAACTCTAATCTAGCCCTAACCCTAATACAAAACTTAGGGCACATCCTAGCAAGGAACCTCACCTAGGTCTAGTGTAAGAGTCAGGTTTAGGTTAAAGGTCAGCTTTAGGGCTAGGGTTATTTTTAGGGTCAGGATCAGGGTCAGAGTTAGAATTTGGTTTAGCTAAACGTTTAGGGTTAAGGCTCGAATTAGCATTAGGGTTAGGTTTTGGATTAGGGTAATGGATAAAGTTTAGTTTAGGTTTTAGTTAAGGTTTAGGGTAATGGATGAGTTAGGTTTAGCAATTGGGTTAGGGTTACCATTAGGGTTATAGTTATGTTTAGTGTAATGGAGAGGTGTAGAGCTATGTATTGTTATGGTTTGGATTAACTCTAGGATTAGGGCTAGGTTTAGGGATAGGGTTAGGGTGTGATTTAGGGTAAATTTTATGGTTAGGGAAAGTGTTATGTTTAGGGGTAGGGTTATAGTTAAGTCAGGGTAAGGATTAGTGTTTGAGCTAGTGTTAGGGCTAGGGCGAGGGTTATGTTTAGTTTTGGGGTAGGGATAAAATTAAGGCTACGTTTAGGGCTAGGATAAGGGATAGGGTTTGTGTTAGGGTTACGGCTAGGATTATGGCTAGGGTTAATATCACGTCTAGGGTTAAGGTTAGGAATAGTTTAAGGGTTAGTTTTATGGCTAGGTCTATTGTAAGGTTTAGATAGGGTAAGAGTCAGGTTTATAGCTAGGGGAATTATAAGGGTCACGGTTAGTATTAGGGTTTGGTTTACTTTTGAGGTTAGAGTTAGGGCTCAAATTAGAATTTGGGTTAGGGTTAGTGTAATAATTGGATTAGGTTTAGGTTTCAGGTTAGGTTAGGCTGATTGATAGGTTTATGGAAAGTGATAGGGTTAGGGTTAATCCTAGGGTTATATTTATGGTAAGGGTTATGTTTAGGGTAATGAGTACAGTTAGAGTTAAGTTTAGGGCTAGGGATATGGTTAAAATTAGGTCTTGTGTTAGGGTTAAGGTGAGGGTTACACCTAGGATTAGGTTTAGGGTTTTAGCATAAGGGTTAGGTTCTGAGCTATGGTTAGGGCTAGGCTGAGAGTTAGGTTTAGACTTAGGTCTAGGGATAGGATTATGTTAAATTTTGGGTTACGGTTGGTGTTAGGGTTAGACCTAGGTTTAGTGTTGGGGTCAGAATAAGGATCAGGGTTAGGGTTAGGGTTTGGGATAGTGTTAGAGCTAAAACAAAGGCTAGAGTTAGGACTATTAATAGGGTTAGGGTTTTTGTTAGTCTAAAGACTAGAGATAGGTCTAGGGTTACTCTTCGGTTTAGGATTTCACTTAGGGTAAAGGATTGATTTAGATCTAGAGTTAGGGTTATGGTGAGGGTTAGAGTTAGAGTTAAAGCTAGGTTTAGGGCTCAGTTTTTGGCTACTTTTGTGTTAGGGTTAAGGCTAGGATTAGGGCAATGGCTAATATAAGAACTAGGGTTACCTTTAGGGTTAGTTTTAGGGTTAGGGTTAGGGGTAATTTGAGTGTTAGTGTTAGGTTTAAGGTTAAGTTGATATTTATAGCTACGGTTCTTGTTAGGATAGGAGTCAGGGTCAGGGTTAGTTTTAGGGTTAGTGTTAAGACTTGAATTAGGGCTATTGTTAATGTTAGTGTTCGGTTTGAGTTTAGGACAGGGTTTAGATCTAGGGTGAGTGTTAGGATATGAGTTAGTGTCAGGGTTAGTTTGAAGGTGAGGCTTGGGACTCGAATTAGGGCTAGGTATAGGTCTAGGTGAAGTGTTAGTGTTTGGTTTAAGTTAAGGTTTAGGGTTAGGGCTATTGCTCGGTTTTGGTTTACTGCTAGGATTGGGTTAGGGCTAGTTTTACTATTATCATTAGTGTTAGGGCTAGTGTTAGTTTTAGGCTTAGACTTAGGTTTAAGGTTAGATTTAGATATGATTAGGGCTTGGACTAACTTTCTGGCAACTGTTAGGGATAGTGTTAGGTTTATGGTAGCAGATAGGGATAGAACTAGCACTAGGGCTAGGGCAAGAGTTAGAGTTAGTCTTAGGGCTAGAGTTAGGATAGGTTTAGAGATAGAGCTAAATTGGGGCTAGGATTAGGGTAGGTTTTGTGTTTAGCTTAAGCCAATGGTTAGGGTTAGGTTTAAATTTTGGGTAAGGGATGACATTATAGGTAGGTTTAGAGGTAGGGTGAGGGTTAGAATTAGGGTTAGGTGTAGGGCTAGATGCCTAGGACTCGAATTAGAGCTCAGGTTATGGCTAGTTATGGGTTAGGGTTTGGTTTAGGTTAACATTTAGGGTTAGAACAATGGCTAGGTTTTATTTTAGGGCTAGAGCTTGGATTAGGGCTAGTATTAGGATTAGGAATAGTGTTAGAGCTAGTTGTAGAATGAGGTTTAGGCTTAAGGTTAGGGTTAGATTTAGGGTTATGATTAGATCTAGGGTAGGGCTAAGGCTAGCATTAGGGCTCAGGTTAGGTCTATTGTGAGGGTTATGGTAACGAATAGGGTTATAAATAGAAATAGGGCTAGGGTGTGATTTAGAGTTAGTCTTAGGGCTAGGGTTAGGGATAGTGTTAAGGATAGGGTTCAAATAGGGCTAGGATTAGTGCTATGATTAGTGTTAGGGTTAGGCCTATGGTTAGGGCTAGGGTTAGGTTTAGTTTTAGGGGAAGGGATGGGGTTATATAGCTAGGTTCGGTGCTAGGGTGAGGGTTATATTTAGGGATAGGGATAGGGTGAGGGTGAGGGTTAGGATTAAGTAAGTTGAGGGCTAGGATGAGGGCTAGGGTTTGCGTTAGGATTAGGGCTAGGATTAGGGTTAGGAATAATGTCAGGTCTAGGATTATGGTTAGGGACAGTGATAGGGATAGGTCTATGGCTAGGTCTAGTGAAGGGTTAGGTTTAGTGTAGGGCTCAGGTATAGAGCTAGGTTATTATTAGGGTCAGAGTATGAGTTAGGGTTTGGTTTGGGTTAAGGTGTAAGGTTAAGGCTCAAAATAGCATTGGGATTAGGGTTGGGTTTTGCATAATGGATAGAGTTAGGTTTACAGTTCAGGTTAGGTTTAGAGTAAAATATAGGGTTAGTGTTAGGGATAGCGTTAGGGTTAGGCCGAGGGTTAGCATTTGGTATAAGCTAACGAAATGAATAGGTTTAGTGCTAGTGTTAGGGCTTAGGTAAATGTTAGGATTTGGGCTAGGATTTGGGTTACTCCTAGGGTTAGTGATAGGGTTCGGTTTAGGTTAAGTGTTAGGGGTTGAGCTAGGTTTTAGGGCTAGGGCAAGGGTTAGGTTTAGAATCAGGGTTACAATTAGGGCTACAGTTAGGGTTAGGGTTAGGGTTAGGGCTAGGGTTAGCATTAGCGTTAGGGTTCTGTTTAAGATAATGGATAAAATTAGAGCTTTTATTTGGGCTATGGTTACACTTAGGGTTAGGGATAGAGATAGGGTTAGGTTTAGTGCTAGGGTTATGTTTAGAGTAACGGTTAGAGTTTGAGTTAGGGTTAGGGCTAGGGCAAGCATTAGGTTTAGTGTTCGTGCTAGGGTTAGGGTTAAGGTTATGCTTAGTTCTAGGATTAGGGCTTGTATTAGGGCTAGGTTTTGTGTGAGGTTTATGGCTAGTTTTAGGGCTATGGGTAATGTAAGAGCTAGGGTTATGATTATGGCTAATTTTTTTGGGTTAGGGTTATAGATATGTCTAGTGTTAGGTTTAAGTTTTGAGAAAGGATAAGGATTAGAGACAGGATTTGTGTTACGGTAAGCATCAGCGTTCGGGTTAGCATTGGGTTTATTGTTAGGGCTAGAATTAGTACTAGGGTTAGGTGTAGCGCTAGGGTTAATCTTCATATTAGGTTAATGGTTATTTTAGGGCTAGGGCTAGGTTTTTGTTTAGGACTAGGGCTAGAGTTATGGCTATATTTAGGATTAAGTTTAGGTCTAGTACTAGTGTTATGGTTAGGTTTAGGCATACGTTTACTGGTAGGTCTAGTGTTAGGGTTCGGTTTAGTGTTTAGGTCAGGCTTTGTACTAGGGTTAGCGATAGGGTCAGAATAAGGTAATTGTTAGGCTTAGGCTTTGGATTAGGTTAGAGATAGAATGAGGGCTAGGATTAGCACTAGTAATATAGTGTTTGGGGTAAGCTAAGTATTAGGTTAAATTAGGGTAGCATTGGGATGTGAGTTTGTCTTAGGGTAAGGAATAGGTTTAGAGCTAGGGTTTGGATTAGTGTTAGGGTTAGGGTTAGGGTTAGGTTTTGGGTTAAAGCTAGGGTTGAGGCTCAGATTAGCACTAGGTTTTGTGTTAGGATTAGGGCTATGGCTAGGATTAGGACTAAAGTTAGGGCTAGTGTTAGAATTAGGGAATAGATAAGGATGGTACTAGAAATAGGTCTAGGGCTAGAGTTAGTGTTAGTCTTAGGGCTAGGGATAGAGTTAGTGTTACAGTTAGCAATAAATTAGGGCTAGGATTTGAGATATGGTTAGTGTTAGGATTAGGCCTAGGGTTAGGGCTAGGGTTAGTGTTAGTGGTAGTGTTAGGGTTAGGGTTAGGGATAGGGGAAAGGATGTGGTTATATCTAGGTTCAGAACTAGGGCGAGTGTTGAAATTAGGGTTTGGGATAGGGTTAGTGTTCGGGTTAGGATTAAGGCTAGGTTTATGTTTAGGATGAGGGCACGGGTTTGTGTTAGGTTTAAGGCAAGAGTAAGGTAGAGTGCTAATGTCAGGTCTAGGGTTACATTTAGGGATACTGTTAGGGTTAGTTTTATGTCTAGGTCTTGTTTAAAGGTTATGTTTAGGGTAAGGGTCAGTTTAGAGCTACGTGTGTTATTAGAGTCAGGGTATTGCTCAGATTTTGATTTAGGTTTTGGTTGATTTTTAGGGCTCGAATTAGCATTAGGGTTAGGTTTAGAGTTAGGATTAGAGTAACTGATAGTGTTAGGTTTAGTGTTCATTTTAGGTTTACGTAAGGATAAGGTTAATATTAGCGAAAGATTTGGGGTTAGGCCTAAATGGATAGGGTTACATTTAGGTTTAGGACTAGGGTTAGTGTTTGGTTTAGCATTAACTGTTAGAGTTTTGCCACAGTCTGGCTGGGCACAAAATCACGAGCCACTCACAGGCTTGTAGATTCAAACAGCAATTCTTTATTCCTGAACTCACACCGGCACTCTACAAACACATTCTGGGGGAATTCACGTTCTGGGCCAAATTCACGTTCTGGGCGAAATCCCAAATACTCTCTGAATCCCAGGAGAACTCAACAAGCAGGTGAGCCTTAAGCAGCAGGATATGCCCTATTCCCAGCAGGGTACACCTTAAACCTGGAACAGCCCTAAACCTGGATTGTCCTAAACCAGGAACGCCCTAAACCCTGATCTGCCCTAAAGCCGGATCCGCCCTGGTCCTTGAGCAAGGTTACCTTACATGCAATGTCACTGCAAATGACCTGGGTCATGCCATGCGTCATACCTATTTGGCAATGGCCCTCAGCAGAGTTTGTGCTAGGATTAGGACTAGGGCAAATGTTAGGTTTATGGTTAGGTCTAGGGTTAAGTTTACAGTTAGGGTTAGAGTAGGTTTAGGGTTAGGGCTAGTTTTATCATGATGTTTATAATTAGGGTTATGGTAATGGGTGTAGTTAGAGATATGTTTAGAGCTATGTTTGAGTTAGGGTTATGTTTAGGGTAATGGATAGGTTTAGGTCTAGGATTATGGTTAGTATTAGGGTTAGGGTTAGTTTTAGGTCTAGGGTTAGTGTTAGGGTTAGGTTTAGGTTAAGTGTTAGGGTTTGAGCTATGGTTAGGGCTAAGTTGATGGTTAGGGTTGGTGTCAGGTCTAGGTTTAGGATTAGGGTTAAGTTTAAGTCTGGGGTTATCATTAGGGTTACTGTTATGTTTAGGGTAATGGATAGGGATAGCGCTAGAGTTAGGGCATGGATTATGGTTAGGATTAATTCTATTGTTAGGTTTAGGTTTAGGGCCAGATTTAGGGTTAGGGTTAGATTTAGGGTAATGGTTAGGGCTAAGGTTAGGTTTAAAACGAGGTGTAGGGCTCAGTTTAGGGATAGATTTTGTGTTAGGTTAAGGCTATGGCTAATTTAAGAACTAGATTTATGATTAGAGCTACTTTTAGGGTTACAGTTAGGGCTAGTACTAGTTTTAGGTTTACATATACTTTTAGTGCGATGTTAGAGATAGGGTTAGTTTGATGTCAGACCCAGGCTCAAGGTTAGTTTTAGGGTTAGGTTAGGACTGGAATTAGGGCTAAGTTTAGTGCTAGGTGTAGGGTTAGGTTTTGGTTTAGATTACGTGTTAGGGTTAGGGTTATGGCTCAGTTTTTTTTTTAGGGCTTGAACTAGATTAGGGCTAGTTGTAAGATTAGTGTTACTGTTAGAGCTAGTGTAAGTGTGAGGTTTAGGCTTAAAGTTATGTTTGGACTTAGAGTTATGGTTAGTTCTAGGGTTAGGGCTAGGGCTAATGTTAGGGCTAAGGTTAGGGCAAGTGTTAGGGTTATGGTAAGGGAGAGGGTTAGATCTGGGAATACGGCTAGGACAAGAGTTAGTGTTATTCTTAGTGGTAGTGGTAGGATTAGGGTTAAATTAGGTCTAGGATCAGGTCTAGGATTAGTTTAAGTGTGAAGTCTAGAGTTAGAGTTAGGGTTAGATTTTGGGTTAAGGGATGGGATTATAGCGAGGTTCAGAACTAGGGTGAGTGATAAAATTAGGGATAGGGCTAGAGTTCTGGTTCGGATTAGGATCAAGGCTAGGTTTAGGGCTAGGATGAGGGCTAGCTTTTGTGTTAGGGTTATGGCAAGAATTAGGGCTAGGGCTAAATCAAGTATAGGGTTATAGTTAGGGATAGTTTTTGGGTAAGATTTATGGCTAGGTCTAGTTAAGAGTTAGGTTTTTTGTGAGGTTCAAGTTGAGACCTACGGGATAGTCAGAGTCAGGTTTTGGGTTTGTGTTAGGTTGAGGTTTAGGGTTATGGCTCAAATTAGCATTAGGTTTGAGTTAGGGCTAGGGCAATGGATAAGGTTAGGTTTAGGGTTCAGGTTTGGTTTAGGGCTCAGGTTAGATTTAGGGTAATGGACAGGATTAAGGTAAGTCCTAGGTTTAGCATTAGGTTTATTTAGGATTAAAGCTAGGGTAGGGCTTGGGTTAGGGCTAGGGTTTGCAATAGGTTAGGGCTATGGCAAATGTAAGTACTTAGCTATGATAGTGCTAGTTTTAGGGTTAATATTAGACCTAAGTATAGTTTTAGGTTTAGGTTTAGTGTTAGAGTGATGTTTAGAGCTAGGGTTTGTGTTGGTGTCAGGGTCAGTGTTCAGTTTAGGGTTATGGTTAATGTAAAAGCAGTATTAGGACTAGGGATTAGATTAGGGGAAAGGTTAGTTTTCTGCTTTAGGCTAAGGGTTATTATTAGGGCTAGGGCTAGGTTTTTCTTTAGGTCTAGGCACAGAGTTACGGATAGATTAGGATTAGGTTTAGGTCTAGGGCTAGTGATAGTGCTAGGTTTAGGTATAAGTTTACCATCAAGGCTAGTATTAGTGTTCAGTTTAGGGTTAGGTTCAGGTTTAGACCTATGATTACTGTTAGGGTCAGAATAAGGGTTAGACTTAGCGTTAGGGTTTGGTTTGTGGTAGAGATAGAATGAGGCCTAGGGTTAGTGTATGGGTTAGATTAAAGATTAGGTCTAACCTAATCCTAAGCCTAATTCATAACCTTACCCAAACCCTAACCCTATGGGTTAGGTTAAGGATTAGGATTAGGATTACAATTAGGATTAGCATTAGGTTTAGGTTTTGGCATAGGGTAAGGGATAGGGTTAGAGCTAGGATTAGGACTTGGGTTGGGGTTAAAGATAGGTTCATGGCTCGGATTAGGGCTAGTTTCTGTGTTAGAATTATGGCTAAGTTTAGAGCAATGACTAATGGAAGAACTATGGTTTTAGGGTTAGTTTTTGGGTGATGGTTAGGGATTAAACCTCTAGTGTTAGGATCACGTTTAAGGTTAGGGTGAAATTTAGAGCTGTGTTAGTGTTAGATTAATAGTGAGGGTCAGGTTTACTTTTAGGGTTAAGGGTTAGGACTCGAATTAAGGCTAGGGTTACTGTAAGGGTTTGTTTTAGTGTTAGGGTGGTGTTTAAGGCTAGGGTGAGTGTCAGGATGTGAGTCAGAGTTAGGGTTAGTATCAAGGTTAAGATTAAGACTCTAATTAGGGCTAGGGTTAGGTCTAGGTGTAGTGTTAAGGTTTGGTTTATGTTAAGGTTTAGGGTTAGCAGTATTGCTCGGGTTTGTTTTAATGTAAGGGTTAGGGTTAGTACTATATTTATGATTAGCATTAGGGCTAGGGCTAGTGTTAATGTTAGGCTTAGGCTTAGGCATAGAGTTAGCTTTAGAGTTAGGGTTAGATCTAGGTTTAGGAATAGGAATAAAGATTAGGCAGTGGTTATTGCTAGGTTAGGGCTAGGGTTAGGACTAGAGTTAGGATTACGGTAATGGATAGGGTTAGAAGTAGGTATAGGGCTAGTGTGAGAGTTAGAGTTAGTCTTAGGGCTAGAGTTAGGGTTACAGTTAGAGATAGGGTAAAATTAGGGCTAGAATTTGAGCTAGGGTTAGTTTTCACCTTAGGCCTAGTGTTAGGGTTAGGGTTAAGTTTAGGGTAAGGAATGGCATTATAGCTAGGTTTTGAGAGGGTGAGAGTTAGAATTAGGTTTAGGGCTATTATTAGGGTTAGGGTTATGATTAAGGCTACCTTTGGGCCTAGGATGAGGGCTATGGTTTATTTTAATGTTATGGCTAGGATTAGGGCTGGGGCTAACATCAGATCTAGGGTTATGTTTGAAGATAGTTTTACAGTTAGGTTTATGGCTACATGTGATATAAGTGTTAGGTTTAGAGTTAGGGTCAGGTTTAGAGCTAGGTGTATTATTAGAGTCATCTTCTGTGTTAGAAATTTGAAATAGTTTAAGGTTTAAAGTTAGGGCTTGAATTATCTTTATGGTTCGTGTTAGTGTAATTGTAGGGTGAGATTTAGGGTTTAGGTTTGGTTTAGAATAATGCATATGTTTAGGATTAGGGATAGGGTTAAGTTTAGGCCTACGGTTATGGTTAAGGCAATGGATAGGGTTAGAGATAGGGTTAGGGCTAGGGTTATGATTTTGATTAGGGCTAGGTTTAGGATTAGGTTTAGGGTTAAAACTCAGGTTAGGGCTTGGTTTTGGGCTAGGTTTGGGGTTAACAGTGCTAGGGTTAGGGGTATGGCTAATGTAGGTACCAGGTTACAATTAGGGTTAAATTTAGGGTTAGGGTTAGTGGTAGGTCTAGTTTAGGTTTAGGGTTAGGGTTAGGGTGATGTTTAGACTAGGGTTAGTATTGTGGTCAGTGTCAGGGTCACTGTTAATTCTAGATTTCATCTTAAAACTAGAATTAGCACTAAGTTTAGGGTTAGGGTTAAGGGTTCACCTAGGTTAAGGGTGAGGTTTAGGGCTATGGCTTGGTTTTATTTTAGGGCTAGTGTTAGATTTAGAGTTAGGGTTAGGCTTAGGATTAGGTTTTGATTTAGAGTTAAAATTAGATCTAGGTTAGGGCTAGAGCTAATGATAGGGCTAGGATTAGAGCTAGGGCTAGGGCTAGGATTAGGGTTCTGGTAAGGAATAGTGTTTGAACTAGGGATTGGGCTAGGGTGGGAGTTAGATTTAGTCTTAAGGCTAGGGTTAGGGCTAGGGTTAGGAATAGGACTAAATTATGGCTAAGATTACGGCTAGGGTTAATTTTGGGGTTAGGCCTAAAGTTAGGTTTAGGTTTAGGATTAATGCTTGGTTTAGGGCTAGGATAAGGCTATGGCTAAGGCTATGGATAAGGTTTGTGTTAGATTTAGGACTAGGATTAGAGCTATGGCTAATGTCAGGTCTAAGGTTAGGGTTGGGGATAGTTTTAGGATCAGGATTATGGCTAAGTCTAGTGTAAGAGTTAGGTTTAATGTAAATTCAGCCTTAGAACTAGGAGGCTTATTATGGTCATGGTCATTGTTAGAGTTTGCTTGAGGTTAGGGTCTATGGTTAGGGCTTGAGTTAGCACTAGTGTGTGAGTTAGGTACTGATGGGGTTTTGTTTACTGTTTACATTAGGTTTAGGGTAATTGATAGGGTTAGGTTTTAGTGATACGATTAAGATTAGGCCTAGGGTTCGCATTAGGGTAAGGGTTATGGTTAGTATAATGGATGGAATTAGAGCTAAGTTTAGGGCTAGGCTTCTGGTTAGGAATAGGTCTTGAATTAGCGTTAGGGTTAGGGTTAAAACTAGGTTTAGGCTTAGGTTTATGTTTAGCAAAAGGATTAGGTTTTGAGCTAGGGTTAGTTTTAGGGTGAGGGTTAGGTTTAGGGTTACTTCTAGGGATAAGATTATAGTACTCATAGGGTTAGGGTTAGGATTAGGGCTAGGGACATCATTAGGGATAGGGTTAGGGTTAGGGTAATGTATACAATTAGATATATATTTAGAGCTATGTTTAATGTTAGATTGAGGTTTAGGCTTAGAGTTAGGGCTATGGTTATATTTAGGTTTATAGGAAGGCTTAGGGTTTGAGCTAGGGTTTGGTCTGTGTATGGCAAGTGTGAGATTTAAGGTTAGGTCTATGGTTAGTTTTTCAGTTAGATTTAGGTTTAGCATTAAGCCTAGACTTATCAATAAGTTTAGGTTTAGGTTTAGAGTAATTGGTCAGTTTAGAGCTAGGTTTAAGGCTAGGGTTAAGGTTAGGTTTAGGGTAGTGTTAGGGTTAGATTGAGGGATAGGTGTAGGTTTATATTTAGAATAATGTTTAGGCTTTGAGCTAGGATTAGGACTAAGGCGAGAGTAAGGTTAGGGTTAGGGCTAGGGTTAGAATTAGGGTTATGCTTAAGGCTTGATTTAGGCTTAGGATTAGCTGTAGGTTTTGTGCTAGGTTTAGGGCTAGGGTTAGGGCTATGGGTAATGTTAGAGCTAGGGTTATGTTGAGGGCTAGTTGTAGGTTTAGGGTTATGGCTAGGTCTAGTGTTACGTTTAGATTTTTGGTAGGGTCAGATTTAGAGACAGGTTTACTCTAAAGGCAGAGTCGGTGTTTGGGTTAGAGTTAGTGTTAGGGTTACAGTCAGAATTAGGACTATGTTAATTCTAGGGTTAGGTTAGTGTTATTGTTAGGGCTAGAGCTAGGTTTATGTTTAGGTCTCGGAGAAGAGTTAAGGCTATATTTAGGATTTGCTTTAGGTCTAGGGCTAGTGTTAGTGTTTGGTCTAGGTTTAGGGTCAGCTTTAGACCTAGGGTTAGGTTCAGAATAAGGGTGAGGGTTAGTGTTAGTGTTTTAGATAGGGTTAGAGCTAGAATGATGGCTAGGTTTAAGACTATTAATAGGGTTAGAGTTTTGGTTAACCTAAGAATTAGAGATCGGTCTAGGGTTACCATTAGGGTTAGGTTTTTTCTTAGGTTAAGGGATAGCCTTAGAGCTAGGGTTAATGCTAGAGTTAGGGTTAGGGTTAGGGTTAAATATAAATATATTTTGAGCTCGGATTAGGGCTAGTTTTTGTATTAGGATTAGGGTTAGATTTTTGCATTGGCTAATATCAGAGCCAGGGTTACAATTAGGGTTAGTTTTAGGGTTAGAGTTAGGGGTAGGTCTAGTGTTAGGTTTAGGTTTAAGGTTAGGTTAATATTTAGAGCTAGGGTTATTGTTAGGATATGAGAAAGCATCAAGATTAGTTTTAGGGTTAGGATTAGCACTCAAATAAGGGCTAGGGTTACTGTTTGGTTTAAGGTGAGGGCTGTGTTTAGAGCTAGGGTGACTGTTAGGATATCAGTCAGGTCAGGGTTTGCTTTAAGTTTAGGGTTATGACTTGAATTAGGGCTAGGGTTACTTTTAGGTTTTGGTTTAAGTTTAGGGTTGCCTTTAGAGATAGGGTCAGGTTTAGAATATGAGTCAGGGTCAGGGTAAGTTTTAAGGTTAGGTTTAGGACTCGAATTAGGCTAGGATTAGTCTAGGTGTACTGTTATGTTTTGGTTTAAGTTAATTTTTAGTGTTAGGGCTGTTGCTCAGTTTTGTTTTAAGTCCTAGGTTTAGGGTTTGGGCTAGTTATAAGATTAGCATTAGGGTTAGGGCTAGTATTAGTGTTAGGCTTAGGTTTTGGTTAGGGTTAGATTTGGATTTAGCATTAGATCTAGGATTAGGGCTAGGTCTAACTATTGGGTAAGGGTCAGGGCTAGGGTTATGGTTACTATAACAGATAGGGTTAGAACTATGGCTAGGACTAGGGTGAGAGTTAGAGTTAATCTTAGGCCTAGGGTTTTGGTTAGTTTTAGGGATAGGGCTAAGTTAGGGCTAGGGGTTGTGATCAGCTTATGCCTAGTGTTAGGGCTAGGGTTATTGCTAAATGCCAAGTATATGATGCATGGCATTTTTGGTCGAAAGGTGAGCCAGCTAGCCATTGAGATGATATGATTATGTTAAGATAGTTTTAGGTTTAGGGTTAAGGTTAAGATTAGGACTATGGTTAGGGTTATGGTTAAGAATAGTGCTAGGGTCATGTTTGGGCGAAGGGTTAGTCTTTGATGTAGGGTTAGGACTATGGTGAGGGTTAGGGTTAGGGTTTGGACTGGGGTTAAGTTTAGGGTGAGGGTTATGCTTAGGGTAGGTTTAGGCCTCAATTAGGGTTAAAGTTATTTAAGTTTTGTGTTAGATTTAGGCCTAGGGTTAGTGCTATGTGTAATGTAAGATCTAGGGTTGTGATTAGAGCTAGTTTTAGGGTTAGGCTTAACCCTAGGTCTAGTGTTACGTTTAGGTGTGGGTTAGGGTCAGGTTTATAGCTAGGTTTAAAGTTATTGTCAGGGCCAGTGTTCAGTTTAAAGTTAGGGTTAGGGTGAAAGCCAGAATAGGACTAGGGTTAGGTCTAGTGGTAGGTTTAGTGTTTGGTTTAGAATAAGGGTTATTGTTAGGGCTAGGACTATGTTTTTGTTTAGGTCAAGGGCTAGAGTACTAGCTAGATTTAGGGTTAGGTTTAGGTATGTAGCTAGTGTTAGGGTTAGGATTAGGTATAAGTTTACTGGTAGGGCTAGTTTCAGGTTTCGGTTTCATTTTAGGGTCAAATTTAGACCTATAATTAGTGTTAGGGTCAGAATAAGGGTGAAGGTTAGGGTGAGGTTTTAGGTTAGGGTTAGATCTAGAATTTGGCTAGTGTTAGGACTAGTAATAGGGTTATTGTTTGGGTTTGGCTAAGAATTAGGATTAGGACTATAGTTAGCATTATGAATAGGGTTTGTTTTGGGGTAATGGATAGGATTAGAGCTAGGATTAGGGCTAGGATTAGGGTTAGGTTTAGGGCTAGTTTTAGGGTTAGGGTTAGGGTTAAATCTAGTCTTAGGACATGGATTAGTGCTATTTTTATGTTACAGTTAATGCTAGCTTTTGGCTAAGGCCAATGTAAGAACTAGGGTTATGATTAGGATTAGTTTTAGGGTTAGGTTTACGGTTAGGTCTAGTGTTAGCATTAGTTTGAGGGTTAGTGTGATATTTAGAGCTAGGCTTTGTGTTTGGATATGAGTCAGAGTGAGGGTTAGTTTTAGGCCTAGACTCGAATTAGAGCTTGGTTATGGCTAGTTATTGGTTAGGGTTTGGTTTAGTTTAAGATTTAGGGTTAGAACAATGGCTAGGTTTAGGGGTAGGGTTAAGGTTAGAGTTCAAATAGGGCTTGGTTTAGTGCTATGATTAGTGTTAGGGTTAGGCCTATGGTTAGGGCTAAGGTTAGGGTTAGTTTTAGGGGAAAGGTTGGGGTTATATAGCTAGGTTCAGTGTTAGGACAAGATTTATATATAGGGATAGGGCTAGGTGAGGGTTTCGTTTAGGATTAAGTCTAGGTTTAGGTCTAGGATTAGGTCTAGGGTTTGTGTTAGGGTTATGTCTAGAATAAGGGCTAGGGCTATTATCAGGTCTAGGGTTATGGTTAGGGATAGAGTTAGGTTTCTGTTTATGGCTAGGTCTGGTGTAAGGATTAGGTTTAGCATAGGGGTCAGGTATAGAGCTAGATTATTATTACGATCAGAGTATGGGTTAAGGATTGGTTTGGGTTAAGGTTTAAGGTTAGGGCTCAAATTAGCATTAGGGTTAGGTTTAGGGTTAGAGTAATGGATAAAATTAGGTTTACACTTTAGGTTATGTTTAGAGTAATATATAGGGTGAGTGTTAGGCATAGGATTCGGGTTAGGCCTAAAGTAAATATTTGGTTTAGGCTTATATTTAGAGTAATAAGTATGTCTAGTGCTAGTGTTAGGGCTTAGGTTAAAGTTAGGTTTAGGGCTAGGGTTTGGGTTACAACTTGGGCTAGTGTTAGGGTTAGTTTTAGTGTAAGTGTTAGGGTTTGAGCTATGGTTAGAGCTAGGGCGAGGTTTATGGTTAGAGTCAGGGGTACAGTTAGGGTTAGGGTTAGGGTTAGGGCTAGGTTTAGCATTTGGTTTATGGTTATGTCTAAGGTAATGGATAAAGTTAGAGCTAGAATTTGGGCTATGGTTTCAGATAGGATGAGGGATAGGGTTAGAGTTAGGGTTAGAGCCAGGGTTATGTTTAGAGTAAGGGTTAGAGTTTGAGCTAGCGTTTGATCTAGGGCAAGCATTAGGCTTAGGGTTTGTGCTAGGGTTAGGATTAAGGTTATGCTTAGGTATAGATTTAGGGCTTGTATAAGGGCTAGGTTTTGTATGAGGTTTATGGCTAGTGCTATGTCTATGGATAATGTAAGACCTAGGGTTATGGTTATGGCTCGTTTTTTTTTTTTTTTTTTTTTTTTTTTGTATTTGTGTTATACATATGTCTATCGTTAGGTTTAAGTTTTCGGTTAGGATAAGGTTTAGAACTAGGGTTTGTGTTAGTGTAAGCATCAGGGTTTGGTTAGGTTTCGGGTTAAGGTTAGAGACAGAATTAGGGATAGGTTTGGGACTAGTAATTGAGTTAGGGCTTGGGGTAAGCTAAGTGTTAGGTTTAGAACTAGGGTAGCATTAGGGTGAGAGTTTTGCTTAGGGTAAGGAATATGTTTAGAGCTAGGGTTTGGATTAGTGTTAGGATTAGGGTTAGGGTTAGTGTTAAAGATAGAATTGAGGATCAGATTAGCACTAGGTTTTGTGTTAGGGTTAGGGCTCTTTCTAATATAAGAACTAGCTTTACAGTTAGAGGGAGTTTTAGGTTTAGGATTAGGGCTAGGTCTAGTGATTGGTTTAGATTTAGGGTTAGGGTGATGTTTAGAGTTAGGGTTAGTTTTAGGGTCAGAATCAGGGTCAGTATTAGTTGTAGGGATAGGGTTAGGACTAGATGTAGCATTAGGATTTGGTATAGGTTAAGGGTTAGGATTAGGGCTATAGCTTAGTTTTGTTTTTTGGCTATGGCTAGGGTTAGGGCAAGTTTTCTAATTTGAATTAGGTTTAGGGCTAGTGTTAGGGTGAGGTTTAGGTTTATAATTAAAGTAAATTTAGAGTTAGGGTTAGTTCTATGTTGAGAGCCACAGCCGAAGGTGCCCCAGCAAACTTCCAGCTGCCAGCAAACTTCCAGCTGCCGGCTGATGATTGGCTCACAGCGGCCCCAGCAACATCTAGCTGATTGGCTCCTCAGCCCCAGCAACATCTAGCTGATTGGCTCCTCTGCAGTGATGCTCATTGGGCTGTTTCCCTGCCCTTTCAGACCACGGAGCTGCTCATTGGGGGACTTTTTTGGCTCCACCTACGTGACCCAGCCAATCGGCCTCAAGAGCAGGAGGATTGTGGGAGGTGAAGAGAAGCTTGTGTGGGAGAGAGAGGCTTGTGGAAAGCCGGTGGTGACAGTTGAGGCTCTGAGGGTTTTTCCTGAGAGGCTGTTTTGTTTGGCGTGTGTGGTTCTAAAAATAAAGTTAGTTTCTTTTGACAAGTGGCTCCTGATTGTGCCCAGCCAGACTGCGGCATTTGGTGGCCCGTACAGGGATCGAACCCACGACCTTGGCGTTATCAGCACCAAGCGGCAATGAGCTAAAAAAAAAAAGGCAGATTTGGCCTGTGGCTCTTCTTTGCTAACCCATCCCAGTGCCAAAGATTTTTCAGCTTAGCTAATGGCTAATGTCAAGTGGCTCCTTTTGCCCACAGTCCAGTTTTCTTTGAGCAAATGATCTCTTTCTCGTGTCCCATGCAGTTCCAATGGGGCTATGGGTTCTAACTCCTCCCACCCCAACGTCAGCTACAGCCATGAGGCCCTCAGCAATTTGAATCTGGAAGGAGCCACTGATGGTAGAGATCAGGGCTGCAGACTTCTGATGGCAGCCCTGAGTTAATTCCTGCCATGAGGATCACACTCCTATGTCTAGGCCTTGCAGGATCGCAGAGGCTCCCACCCCATCCGCTCCAGCTCTCAAATTTGCAGGCAGCCTTTGCCATATCCATTTATCAATTCAGTTCGGCAACATCTACTAATGACCTAAATCCCTTGCAAATGTACTTAAAGTGGCCCCCAGGGTTAAAGATCTGAGTGTTCTCCCTCCAGCAAAAGTACTGCTGTCTTCACAGCCCGGAGGAGGTCCCATTCTGCCTGCTGTCAGACATTTATTTATTGCTTATTAATATGTGCCAGAAATTGGATCCTCTCTTAGCCTATTTGGGTCACAGATTGTAAAGTGGTACCTATCTTCTGGAAAGGAATCGAACAATATCTGTTATGGAAGGTTGCCAATGAGGAATTTTGCAAGGAGACGGCTAGGCGAAATGCAGCAGCTGGTTATCCTCAGAGAAATCTAGATATGTTGTTAGGAAAGGGACCTTATGAGGATCAGCAGCAACAAATTGCATATGATCCTGGCGTATACGCACAAATTGCTGCAGATGCAATTAAGGCATGGAAGACTTTACAAGGACATGGAGGTTTACAAGGTCAATTATCTAAGGTAATACAAGGAGCTAATGAACCTTATGCTGAATTTGTAGATAGGCTTATTCAAACAGCTACCAGAGTTTTTGGGAATACAGAACAAGCAATGCCATTACTAAAACACCTGGCTTATGAGCAAGCGAATCGTTGGTGCAGAGATATCATTAGACCATGGAAACATGAAGATTTAAACACATATATTAAATTATGTAGAAACATTAATGAACAAGAGCAAGTCGTGGCAGCTGCAGTAAAACAGGCTTTAGATGCCAGAGACATTAATGAACAAGGGCAAATTGTGGCAGCTGCAGTAAAACAGGCTTTAGATGCCAGGCCAAGAACATGCTACAATTGTGAACAAACAGGACATTTTAAAAGGAATTGCCCCATTGGAGGAGGGTTTAACAAAACTAGGTATCAAAGGAATAGAATACCAGGTATTTGCCCACGATGCCGTAGAGGGAGACATTGGGCTAATGAATGCCGTTCTCAAACCACCATAGAGGGTACTCCATTATCAAAAAACGAAAAAGGACCAGGTGTTTATCCACGATATCATGGAGAAAGGCATCGGGCTCCATTGCCAAAAAATGGACAGGGGGGCCCAATGCTCCGGGGCCCAAAACCACAAATATACGGAGCACTGGAGGAACCCAGCAACCCCATCAGGGTAGTGCCCAGGACACATTTTCCATCAGATCCCTCATCAGACAAACCAGAGGGAGCGCAGGGTTGGACATCTGTGCCTCCGCCAGAGCAGTACTAACTCCAGAGATGGGAGTTCAAATCATTCCCACAGGGGTTAAAGGACCTCTTCCCAAAGGAACAGTAGGCTTATTATTGGGACGCAGCTCTTCTACTCTAAAAGGACTTATTATAAGTCCTGGGGTAATTGATCACAATTATGAAGGTGAAATAAAAATTATAGCCAGTTCTCCAAAGGGTATATCAGTAATTTCACCAGGAGATAGAATAGCACAGTTACTAATAATACCCAGCCTACATGATAAATTTTCCAGTCGTACTGTAGAAAGAGGTTCCAAGGGATTAGGCTCCACAGGTGTAGACTGGGCTATGCTTTCTTTAAATTTAGATTCTCGCCCCATGCTAAAACTAAATATTCAAGGACATGAATTTAATGGGCTACTGGATACAGGTGCAGACCTTAGCATCATCTCTTGTCAAGAATGGCCAAAACATTGGCCATTACAACAAGCCACTCAAACGCTTCGAGGCCTAGGAGTGGCGACTAATCCCCATAGAAGTGCAATGGTATTAGATTGGAAGGATCCTGAAGGATATATTTTGTTTTTTCACGTGATTTATATGGTTTAATTTAAATTGGGTAAACAACTGTTGAGGATTGTTTTAATATGTAAACAGAAAAGAAGGTTAACAGATCTGTTTGTTTACTTTCACCTTTCCTTTTCATTATATTTAATAATTCTCTTAAAGATAATGTAAATTGTTAAGAAAATTGTTTTCTTTTAGTGCCTTCTGCAATGTTACAAAATTTTTTTCTTTAGCCATTATTGCCAGAATTCCTATCTTCATCCCAGTGCTGGTGAAGTCAAAGATAAAACCAATCTACAGCTTCTACAATAGCCATCACTGAACTGCTTGCAGAACTTGCCTGGACACATTGTGAGCTCACCTGTATGCATTGTGAACTATCTGTTGGTGCAGCGACTTGTGGTAGTGTTGGGGTATTTTTGCTGATGATGTCACCGGTGGTGAAATTTTTCAAAGGAGCCCTCAATTGGCTTAATGTCATGGCATTTTGCATCCTCCTCTACTAGTGATGGTCTAAAATTTGGGGGCCAACAGAGGTGAGGCAAAGAACCTCACCCCCCCACTGGTGCAAAGGCCTATCCACAAGTATAGCTGTATGCTGGACCGGTAGTCAGTGACGGGTATGATCCAATTGCAGTTGTACCAAGCTAAGACAGGAGGCTGACGCCTAGAGGTCAGTTCATCCGATGACGGGTAAGGACCATATGTTGAATTGGACTGCCTAACAGACACGGTCCCTAAGCCACATGCTTGTTGTTTAAACAGAGAGGGGGAGATGTTGAGAGCCACAGCCGGAGGGGCCCCAGCAAACTTCCAGCTGCCAGCAAACTTCCATCTGCCGGCTGATGATTGGCTCACAGCGGCCCCAGCAACATCTAGCTGATTGGCTCCTCGGCCCCAGCAACATCTAGCTGATTGGCTCCTCTGCGGTGATGCTCATTGGGCTGTTTCCCTGCCCTTTCAGACCACGGAGCTGCTCATTGGGGGACTTTTTTGGCTCCGCCCACGTGACCCAGCCAATCGGCCTCAAGAGCAGGAGGATTGTGGGAGGTGAAGAGAAGCTTGTGTGGGAGAGAGAGGCTTGTGGAAAGCCGGTGGTGACAGTTGAGGCTCTGAGGGTTTTTCCTGAGAGGCTGTTTTGTTAGGCGTGTGTGGTTCTAAAAATAAAGTTAGTTTCTTTTGACAAGTGGCTCCTGATTGTGCCCAGCCAGACTGCAGAAGTTCTAGGTTTAGGACTATGGCTAGGTTTAGGGCTAAGGTTAGGGCTAGTGTTAGGGTTAGGAAATAGATAAGGTTAGTACTAGAAATAGGTCTTGGGCTACAATTAGAGTTAGTCTTAGGGCTAAGTTTAGAGTTACGGTTACAGTTAGCAATAAATTAGGGCTAGGTTTAGTGATAGAGTCAGTGTTAGGGTTAGGGATAGTGATGGGGAAAGGATGTGGTTATTCCTAGGTTCAGAAATAGGGTGAGGGTTGAAATTAGGGTTTGGGCTAGGGTTAGGGTTCGGGTTAGGGTTAAAGCTAGGTTTAAGGATAGGATGAAGGCTCTGCTTTGTGTTATGTTTAAGGCAAGAATTAGGTAGAGTTCTAATATCAGGTCTAAGGATATGGTTAGGGATACTTTAGTGTTAGTTTTATGGCTAGGTCTAGTTTAAGGGTTATGTTTCGGGTAAGGATCAGGTTTAGAGCTAGGTGTCTTATTAGAGGCAGTGTCTTGTTCAGAGTTTGAGTTAAGTTTGGGATTAGTTTTAGTTCTCAAATTAGCAATAGGGTTAGTGTTAGGGTTTGAGTAATTAATAGGGTTAGGTCTAATGTTCAGGTTAGGTTTAGGTAAGAATAAGGTTAGTGTTAGTGATAGGTTTAGGGTTAAGCCTAAATGGATAGCGTTAGATTTATGTTTGGGACTAGGGTTAGTGTTAGGTTTAGCATAACTGTTAGGATTTGAGCTAGGAGTATGACTACTGCAAGGGTTAGTTTTATGGTTTGTTCTAAGGTTAGGTTTAAAGTTAGGGTTAGTGTAGATTTAGAGTTAGGACAAGGGTTAAGTTTACAGTCAGTTAGGGTTAGAATAGTTTTAGGTTTAGGGTAGTGTTATCATGACATTTATAGTTAGGGTTATGGTAATGGGTAGGGTAAGAATTATATTTAGAGCTATGTTTGGGTTTGGCTTATGTTTAGGGTAATGGATAGGTTAGGACTAGGGTTATAGTTAGGATAAGGTCTAGTTTTAGGGTTAGGGTTAGGTCTAGGGTTAGCGTTATGATTAGGTTTAGGGTAAGTGTTAGGGTTTGAGGTATGATTAGGGTTATCGTGATGTTAGGGTTAGTGTCAGGTCTAGGTTTAGGATTAGAGTTAAGTTTAGGGCTAGGTTTAGCAATAGGATTAGGGTTATGTTTAGGGTAATGGATAGGATTAGAGCTAGAGTTAGGGTAAGGATTATGGTTAGGATTAAGTCTAGGGTTAGGTTTAGGGTTAGGGCCATTTTTAGGTTTAGGGTTAGTTTTAGACTAATGATTAAGTTTAGGGTTAGGGTTAGCGTTAAAACGAGGTGGAGGGCTCAGTTTAGGGCTAGGTTTTGGGTTAGGTTAGGGCTAGGAGTAGGGCTAAGTCTAATGTAAGATCTAGAGTTATGATTAGGGCTACTTGTAGGGTTACTCTTAGGCCTAGTTCTAGTTTTAGGGTTAGGATTACATTTTGGTGATGTTTGATCTAGGGTTAGAGTAAGATAAGAGTCAGGCTCAAGGTTAGTTTTTGGGTTAGGTTAGGACTAGAATTAGGGCTGATGTTAGGACTAGGTGTAGGGTTAGGTTTTGGTTAAGGTTAAGCGTTAGGTTTAGGACTATGGCTCGCTTTTTTTTTTTTTTAGGGCTTGAACTAGATTAGGGCTCGTTTTAGGTTTAGTGTTAGTTTTAGGGCTAGTGTTAGTGTGAGATTTAGGCTTAGGTTTAAAGTTGGACTTAAAGTTATGGTTAGTTCTAGGGTTAGGGCTAGGGCTAGTGTTGGGGCAAAAGTTAGGGCAAGTGTTATGGTTATGGTAAGGAATAGGATTAGATCTAGGAATAGGGCTAGGGTGAGAGTTAGAATTAGTCTTAGTGCTAGTGGTAGGATTAGGGCTAAATTAATGCTAGGATCAGGTCTAGGATTTGTGTAAGGGTTAAGTCTAGAGTTAGAGTTAGGGTTATATTTGGGGGAAGGGATGGGGTTATAGCAAGGTTCAGAACTAGGGTGAGGGATAAAATTAGGGATATGGCTAGAGTTAGGGTTTGGGTTAGGATCAAGACTAGTTATAGGTCTAGGATGTGGGCTAGCATTTGTGTTAGGTTTATGGCAAGAATTGGGGCTAGGGCTAATATCAGGTCTAGGGTTATGGTTAGGAATAGTTTTTTTTTTGTAAGATTTATGGCTAGATTTAGTGTCAGAGTGAGATTTATCGTGAGATTCAAGTTGAGAGCTAGTGTATTATAATAGAGTCAGGTTTTGGGTTTGTGTTAGGGTGAGGTTTAGTGTTATGGCTCAAATTAGCATTAGGTTTGAGTTAGAGTTAGGATAATGGATAAGGTTAGGTTTAGGCTTCAGTTTAGGTTTACTGCTCAGAAGGTTTAGGGTAATGGATAGGGTTAGAGCTAGGGTTAGGGCTAGGGTTAGGTTTAGGATTAGGGCTATATTTAGGGTTAGGGTTAAGGCTAGGGTTAGTTTTAGAATATGGGTTAGGGTTTGAGCTAGGGTTAGAGCTAAGGATAGGGTTAGGCTTAGGATTAGGTCTAGGATTAGGATTAGGTTTACCATTAGGTTTAAGGGTATGGACAGGTTTAGACTTTGTGTTAGGTGGATTAGGGTTAGGTTTAGATTTAGGACTAGGGTTAGTGTTAAGTTTAGCATAATTGTTAGGGTTTGAGCTAGGTTTAGGACTATGGCAAGGTTTAGGTTTATTGTTAGGTGTAGGGTTATGTTTACAGTTAAGGTTAGAGTAGGTTTAGTGTTAGGGTTAAGGTTATCATGATGTTCATGTTTACAGTCAGGGTAATTGATGGGTTTAGAGCTAAGGCTAAGTCTAGTTTTAAGTTTAGGAGTAGGGCTAGGGATAGGGTTAGGTTTAGGGTTAGGCTTATCATTTTCTTATGGTTAGGTTAAGGGTAAGGGTCAGGGATTGAGTAAGTGTTAGGGCTAGGTTGAGGCTTCAGGTTAGAATCAGGATAAGGGATACAGTAAGGGTTAGGGTTATGGTTAGGGCTAGGTTTAGCATTAGGTTTAGTGTTATGATTAGGGTAATGAGTAGAGTTAGAGGTAGAGTTTGGGCTATGTTTATAGTTAGGATTAGGGCTAAGATTGGGATTAGGGTTTGGGATAGGTTTATGTTTAGTGTAACGGCTAGGGTTTGAGCTAGTGTTAGTTCCAGGGCTAGATCAAGGATTAGGTTCAGCCTTAGGTCTAGGGACAAGATTATGAAAGGTTTAGGGTTAGAGATAAATTTAGGGCTAGGGTTAACATTAGGTTTTGTATAAGGATTAGGGTAATGGATATGGTTAGATGTAGGTTTACATTTAGGTTTATGGTTAGATTTAGTTTTATGATTAATGTTAAGGCTACGGTTATATTTAGGTTTATGGTATGGGTTAGTTTTTGAGCTAGGGTTAGGGCCATGGCGTGTGTTACTTTTAGGGTTAGGTCCATTGTTAATTTTCTGGTTAGGGTTAGGGTTTTGTTTTGGGTTAAGCCTAGGGTTATCAATACTGTTAGGGATAGGATTAGGTAAGGTGTAGTTTTTGAGCTAGGTTTAGGGCTAGGGTTAAGTTTAGGGTTAGGGCTACGGTTAGGGTTGGGGTTATGCTTAGGGCTAGGTTTAGGCCTAGAATTCACTCTATGTTTTGTGTTAGTTTAAAGCATAGAGTTAGAGCTATGGTTAATGTAAGAGCCAGGATTATGATTAGGGCTAGTTGTAGGGTTAGGGTTATTGCTATGTCTAGTGTTAGGTTTAGGTTTTTGGTTAGGGTAAGGTTTAGAGATAGATTTAGTTTTAAAGGCAGGGTCAGTGTTCAGTTTAGAGTTAGAGTTCAGGTTAAAGCCAGCATTGGGACTAGGTTTATGTCTAGGGGAGTGTTAGTCTTTGCGTTAAGTTAAGGGTTATTGTTAGGGCTAAGGCTAGGTGTTTGTGTAGGTCTAGAGCTTTAATTAAGGCTAGATTTAGGATTAGGTTTAGGCCTAGAGCTAGGGATAGGGTCTGGTTTAGGTATAAGTTTTTCTGGTAGGACTAGTGTTATGGTTTGGTCTAGCTTTAGAGTCAGGTGTAGACCTAGGTTAGTGTTATGGTCAGAATAAAAGTCAGGGTTATGTTTAAGGTTTGGGATAAGGTTTGAGCTAGAATGAGGGCTAGGGTTAGGACTATTTATATGGCGAGAGTTTTCATTACCCTGAGGATTAGGGATAGGTCTAGTGTTACCATTATTGTTAGAGTTTTTCTTAGGTTTAGGATAGGGTTAAACCTAGTGTTAGTGGTAGGGGTAGGGTTAGGTTTAGGGTTAAAGCTAGGTTTAGGGCTCCAATTAGGGCTAGATTTGTGTTAGTGTTAGGGCTAGGGTTAGGGCAACAGGTAAAGTAAGAACCAGGGTTACAATTAGGGTTAGCTTTAGAGTCAGGGTTAGGGGTAGTTCTAGTGTTAGTGTTAGATTTACAGTTAGGGTGATATTTAGAACTAGAGTTATTTTTAGGATAAGATTCAGAGTCAGGGTTAGCTTTAGGGTTTGAGTTAGGACTCAATTAGGGCTAGGATTAGTTCTTATAGTAGTTTTTGGTTTGGTTTAAGTTAAGGTTTAGGGTTAGGTCTATTGTTCAGTTTTGTTTTAGTCTAGGGTTAGGGTTAGGGCTAGTTTTACAATTAGTATTATGGTTAGGGCTAGTGTTAGTTTTAGGCTTACACGTAGGTTTAGGATTATATTTATAGTTGGGTTTAGATCTAGCATTAGGCTAGAATTAATGTCAGGGCAAGGGTTAGGGCCAGGGTTAGAGTTATGGTAAGGGATAGGGTTAGAACTAAGGATAGGGCTAGTGTGAGAGTTAGAGTTAGTGATAGGGCTAAAATTAGAGTTAGGGATTTGCATAGGGGTAATTATGGCTAAGATTAGGGCTTGGGTTTGTGTTCAGCTTAGGCCTAGTGATTAGGATAAGGTTAGCTTTAAGTTTAGGATAAAGAATGGCGTTATAGCTAGATTGATACATAGGGTGAGGGTTAGAATTACAGTTAGGGTTCGGGTTGAGTTTAGGGTTATGATTAAGGCAAGGTTTAAGGCTAGTATGAGGGATAGTGTTTATTTTATATTCAGGGCTACAATTAGTGCTAGGGCTAATATCAGTTCTCAGGTTATGGTTAAAGATAGTTTTAGGGTTAGGCTTATGGCTACGACTAGTGAAGGGTTAGGATTCGGGTAAGTGTAAGGTTTAGAGCTCAGGGAATTATTAGGAAAAGTATTTGGTTTAGGTAAAGGATTTAGGTTTATGGCTCAAATTAGCATTAAGTTTAGGGTTAGGGTATAGTTAGGGTTTGTTTTAAGGTTCATGTTTGGTTTATGGTAATTGATACGGTTAGCGTTAGTGATAGGGTTAGTTTAGAATTAGGGTTAGCATTAGGGTAGGGGTTATGGTTAGGGTAATTTATATGGTAGAGGTTAGATTAGAACTAGAGTTATGGTTAGGAATATGCCTTGAGTTAGTGTTAGAGTTAGTGTTAAATTTAGAGTTAGGGTTAGGGTTAGTGTTATGTTTAGCATAAAGGTTAGTTTTTGAGCTAGTGTTACGGAAGGGTTTAGGGTTAGGTCTAGGGATAAGATAATGGTAGGTTTAATATTAGGATTAGAGTTAGGGCTAGGGTTATCATTAACATTAGGGTTAGTGTTAAGGTAACGGATAGGGTTAGTTTGGGTTTAGATTTGGTTTAGATTTAGAATTAGTGATAGTTTTAGGATTAGAGCTATGGTTATGTTTATGTTTATGGTTAGGTTTATGGTTCGATCTAGAGTTAGGGCTATGTTGAATGTTAATTTTAGGGTTATGTCTCTGGTTAGTTTTCCAGTTAGGGTTAGGATTAACATAAGTGTTTTGGACAGGATTGTCAATAAGTTTAGGTTTAAGGTTAGGGTAGTGGGTAGGTTAAATCTAGGTTTTGGGCTAGGTTAAGTTTAGGATTTGGGCTAGGTTTAGAGTGAGAGGTAGGGATTGGTCTAGGTTTATGTTAAGGTAAAAGTTAGGCTTTGAATATCTTAGGACTAACTTGAGGGCTATGGTTACGTGTAGGGCTAGTGTTAGGTTTAGGGTTATGCCTAAGGCTAGGTTTAGGCCTAAAATTAGCACTATGTTTAGTGTTAGGTTTAGGCCTAGGGTAAGGCCTATGGGTAATGTAAGATCTAGGGTTATGATTAGGGCTATTTTTAGGGTTAGGGTTATGGCTGGGTCTAGAATTAGGTTTAGGTGTTGGTTAGTTTTAGGTTTGGAGGTAGGTTTAGTGTTAAAGGCAGGGTCAGTGTTTGGGTTAGAGATAAAGTTAGGGTTACAGCCAGAATTAGGACTAGGTTTAAGTCTAGGGTTTGAGTTAGTGTTTGGGTGAGGTAAAGGTTTTTATTAGGGCTAGGGCTAGGATTTTGTTTAGGTCTAGAGCTAGAGTTCAGGCTAGATTTAGGATTGCGTTTAGGTCTATAGATAGTGGTAGGGTTAGGTTTAGGCATAAGGTTACAAATAGGGCTAGTGTTAGGATTTTGTTTAGCGTTAGGTCCAGGCTTAGCCCTAGGGTATATGTTATGTTCAGAATAAGGGTCAGCGTTGGGGTTAGGGTTTCGGATAACATTAGAGGTAGAATGAGATCTAGGGTTAGGGCAATTAACATGGTTAATATTTGGTTAGCCTAAGGATTTAGGATAGGTCTAGGGTTACCATTAGTTTTAAGGTTTTGCTCAGGGTAAGGTATAGTGTTAGTCCTAGGGTTAGGTTTATGGTTAGGGTTAAAGCTAGGTTTAGGGCTCAGATTAGGACTAGTTTTTATGTGAGGTTTAAGGCTAGGGTTAGGACAATGGCTAATATAAGAACTAGGGTTACAATTAGGGTTAGAGGTAGGGATAGGTCAAGTGTTAGGGTTAGGTTTAAGATTTGGGTGATACTTACAGCTAGGTTTAGTGCTAGGATATCAGTCAAGTCAGGGTTAGTTTTAGGGTTAGGGTTAGAACCCGAATTAGGGATAGGGTTACTGTTAGGTTTCAGTTTAAGTTTAGGATGGTGTTTAGAGCTAGGATGAGTGTTAGAATATAATTCAGGTTCAGAGTTATATTTAAGGTTATGATTAGGACTCGAATTAGGGCTAGAGTTAGATTTAGGTGTAGTGCTGCATTTGTTTTAAGTTAAGGTTATTGTTAGGCCTGTTTCTCGATTTTGTTTTACTGTTATGGTTAGGGTTAGAGGTAGTTTTATGATTAGCTTTAGGGTTGGGGCTAGGGTTAGGGTTAGGTTTAGTATAACACTAGATTCTAGGATTGGGCTAGGTTGTGTGTTAGGTATAGGTCAAGATTTAGCAGTAGAACTAATGTCAGGTCAAGATTTATATTAAGTGATATTTTTAGGGTTACATTTATGGCTAGGTCAAATTAAAGTGTTAAGTTTAGGGAAAGGGTCAGAATAAGAGCTGGGGTATTATTAGAGTCAGAGTCAGGCTTCGGGTTTGGGTTAGGTTAAAGTTTAGGTTTAAGCCTCAAATTAGCATTAAGGTTAGAATTAGGGTTAAGGTAATGGATACTGTTAGGTTTAGGTTTCAGGTTAGGTTTAAGATAGTGATAGTTTGAGGATTAGTCTTAGGGTTAGCATTAGGGTTATGGTTATCATTAGGGTAATTTATAAGGTTAGACCTAGGGTTAGGGCTAGGGTTATGGTTAAAATGATGGCTAGAATTAGGGTTAGGGTCCGGGTTAAGGCGAGGGTTACAGTTAGGATTAGGTTTAGGGTTTGTGCTAGGATTTTTGCTATGGCTAAGGTTTATTTAGAGTTTGGTCTAGGTTTATGGTCAGGGTTAGTGTTAGAGTTAGGGCGAGGGTTATCATTAGGGTTAGGGTAATAGGTTTAGATGTCAGGTTAAAGATAGGTTCAGGTTTAGGTTAGCCTTAGGTTTAGGTTTAGAATTAGGTTTAGGATTTGAGCTAACGTAGATTTAGGGTTAGGGGTTAGGTTCACTATTAGCTCTAGGATTAGGTTTTGGTTTAGGGTTAGGGTATATTTCCCTTTAGGTCTAGTGTTATCATTAGGGTTAAGTTTAGGGTTCGGTAATGGGTAGGGTTCGAGCTAGGGTTTGGGCTAGGGTTAAGGTTAGGATTAGGGCTGGGGTTAGGGCTATGGTTAGGCCTTGGGTTAGTGTTAGGTTTAGGTTAAGTGTAATGGTTAGGGATTGAGCTAGGTTTAGGGCTAAGGTGAGGGTTAGGGTTACAGTCAGTGCTAGAGTATGGTTAGGGTTAGGTTTAGGGCTAGAGTTTGCATTAGTTTTAGGGTTATGGTTAGTGTAATGGATAGAGTTAGAGCTAGGCTTTGGTCTATGTTTACAGGTAGAATTAGGGCTAAAGTTAGTGAGGTTTAGAGTTTTGGCTAGGGTTATATTTAGGTTAAGGTTTAGGGTTTGAGCTAGAGTTAGGGCTAGAACAAGGGTTAGGGTTAGGTTTAGGGTTAGGGCTAGTTTTAGGGTTAGGGTTATGCTTAGGGTTAGTTTTAGGGCTGTAATTATGGGTAGGTTTTGTGTGAGGTTTAGAGCTTGTGTTAGGTATATGGGTAATGTAAGAGGTACAGTTATGTTTATGGCTATATTTAGAGTTCATCTAGTGTTAGAGTTAGTTTTTGGGTTAGGACAATGTTTAGAATTAGGGTTTTTGTTAGGGTAAGTGTCAGGTTTCAGGTTAGGATCAGATTTAATGTTAGTCCAGAATGAGGCCTAGGGTAGGTCTATGGATAGAGTGAGTGTTTGGTTTGGTTAAGGGATATTGTTAGGGCTAATGCGAGGGTTATGGCTACGTTAAGGATTATGTTTAGGTCTATTGCTAGTGTTAGTGTTAGGTTTAGGGTTAGGATTACTGGTAAGGCTAGTGTAATGTTTTGGATAAAATTTAGGGTTTAAACCTAGGTTTAGTGTTAGGGACAGAATAAGGCTCAGGGTTAGGGTTAGTGTTTGGGATAAATTTACAGCTAAAATGAGGGCTAAGGTTAGTATTAGGAATGGAGTTAAGTTTGGGGTAGGCATAGAATTAGGGTTAGGACTATGTTAGCGATAGGGTAAGGGTTTGACTAAGTGTAAGACATAGGGTTAGAGCTAGGATTAGGACTAGGGATAAGACTAGGGTTAGGGCCAGGGTTAGGGTTAGGGTTAAAGTTAGGGTTAAGCTTGAATTATGGCTAGGTTTTGTGTTAGGTTAGGGCTATGGCTAATTTAAGAACTGGCATTACGATTAGGGCTAGTTTTAGGGATAGGTCTAGGGCGAGGACTAGTGTTAGGATTAGGTTTAGGGATAGTGTGATGTGTAGAACTAGAGTTAGTGTTAAGGACAGAGTCAGTGTTAGTATTAGATCTAGAGTTAGGGTTAGGTCTCAAATTAGGTCTAGGGTTAGTACTAGGTGTGGGGTTAGGTTTTGGTTTAGGTTAAGGTTTAGAGTCACTGCTATGGCTCGGTTTTGCTTGAGGGCTATGGCTAGTGTTAGGGCTAATTTTCAAATTAGCATTAGGGTTAGAGCTAGTGTTAGGGTGTGGTTTAGGCATAGTTTAAGGGTTATATTTAGAGATAGGGTTATATCTAGGTTTAGGACTACAGTGAAGGTTAGGGCTAGAGTTAGGTCTAGGGTTTGAATTGTCATAAAGGTTAGTTTAAGAACTAGAGCTAGTGCTAAGGCGAGAGTTACAGTTAGTCTTAGTGTTAGGTGTATATA
Organism: Marmota flaviventris; assembly: GCF_047511675.1. Classification (NCBI taxonomy): domain Eukaryota; kingdom Metazoa; phylum Chordata; class Mammalia; order Rodentia; family Sciuridae; genus Marmota; species Marmota flaviventris. The sequence goes on along the minus strand of NW_027288421.1, from coordinate 351,817 downwards.
TAGGGTTAGAATTATGGCTTAATTAGGGATAGGATTAGAGCTAGGGTTAGTATTAAGGCTGAGCCTAGGTTTATTGCTAGGCTTATGGTTATGCTTATGGATCGATATGATGTTATCGCTAGCTTTAGAACTAGGGCAAGGGTTAAAATTAAGTTTAGTTCTATGGTTAGTTAGGGTTAGGTTTAGGATTAAGTCTAAGATTATGGCTAGGATTCGGGCTAGATTTTGTTCTAGTCTTAGGGCTTCATTAGTGCTAGGGCTAATGTCAGGTTTAGGTTATGGTTAGAGATAGCGTTAGGGTTAAGCTTATAAGTGTTAGGATTAAATTTATGGATATGGTTAGGTTTAGGGTTCAGGTTAGGTTTATGGTAATGTACAGGTTTATGGTTAGGAATAAGTTCAGTGTTATCCTAGGGTTAGGACTAGGATTAGGGTAATGGATAGGGTTACAGCTGGGGTTAGGGCTAGGTTTATTGTTAGGATTAAGGCTAGGGTTAGGGTTAGGTTTTGGGTAATGGCAAGGGTTAGGGTTATGGTTATGTTTAGGGTAAGTGTTAGAGCTAGAATTAGGTTTTGGTTAGGGTTAAAGGTAGTTTTAAGGCTCTGATTAGGGATAGGTTTTGGGTTAGATTAGGGCTAGATTTTGGGCTTCAGCTAATGTAAGAACTAAGGTTACGAGTAGAACTTGTTTTAGGGTTAGGGTTAGGGCTAGGTATAGGGTTAGTTTTAGATATAAGTTTTGAGTGATGTTCAGAGCTAGGGTTATTGTTAGGGTCAGAATCAGGGTCAGGGTTTGTTTTAGGGTTAGGTATTGGACTCAAATTAGTGTTAGGTTTAGGGCAAGGTGTAGGTTTAGGGTTTGGTTTATGTTAAAGGTTATGGTTAGGGCTATGGCTTGGTTTTTGTTTAGGGCTAGTGCTAGGTTAAGTATAGTTTTAGGATTAGCATTATTATTTCAGCTTGTTTTAGTGAGAGGTTTAGCTTAGTGTTAGGGTTTGATTTAGAGTTAGGCTTAGATATAAGATTAGGACTAGAGGTAGGGTGAGGGCTATTGTAAAGGCAAGTGATAGGAATATGGTAAGGGATAGTGTTAGCACTAGAAATATGACTAGTGCGAGAGTTAGAGTTAGTCTTAGGGCTAGGGTTAGGTTGGGTTTAGGGGTAAAGTAGGGCTAGGATTACGTCTAGCATTTGTATTGGGGTTAGACATAGGTTTAGGTTTGGGGTTAGGTTTAGGTTTAGAGGAAGGGATGGGGTTAGAGCTAGTTTTAGAGTTAGGTTGAAGGTTAGAATTTTGGTTAGGGGTAGGGTTATGGTTTGGTTTAATAATAAGGCTAGGTTTAGGGCTAGGATGTGGGCTCTGGTTTGTTTTAGGGTTATGGCAAGAATTAGGGCTTGGGCTAGTATCAGGTCTAGGCTTACGTTAGGGATACATTGAGGGTTAGATTTATGTCTAAGTCTAGTGTAAGGGTTAGGTTTAGGGTAAGGGTCAATTTTAGAGCTAGGGATATTATTACAGTTAGAATTAGGTTTCAGGTTTGGTTTATGTTAGGGTTTAGGTTTAGACTTGAATTAGCATTAGAGTTTGGTTAGGGTAATGATAGGTTTAGGTTTAGGGTTCTTGTTAGGTGTAGGGTAATTGATTGGGTTAGAGTTAGCAAAAGGGTTAGGGTTAGGCCTATGGTTATATTTGTGTTAGGATTGAAGCTTGATTTGTGGTTTGGATGAGGGCTAGGTTTTGTGTTAGGGTTAGGGCAAGTTTTAGAGATAGTGATAATGTCAGGTTTAGGGTTACAGCTATGGATAGTTATATGGTTAGATTCATGGCTAGGTCTAATATTAGGTTTAGGGTAAGGGCCATGTTAAGGGTAAGGTGTATTTTTAGGGTCAGGGTCAGGATTCAGTTTTGTGTTAGGTTAATTATTAGGATTATGCATCAAATTAGCATTAGGGTTAAAATTAGCCTTAGGCTAATGGATAGGTTTAGGTTTAGGGTTAGGGTTAGGATTAGAATTTAGAATAGTATTAGGGCTAGTGTTAACATTATGATTAGGGCTAGGATTAGGTTTAGGTTCATGGATAGGGCTAGGGTTATGTTTAGGGTTCGATTTTGGGTTTTACCTAGGGTTAAGTCTAAGGCGAGTTTTAAGGTTAGCATGAGGGTTAGGCTTAGGATAAGGGATAAGGTTAGGTTAGGGTTAGGGTTACACTTTGGGCTAGATTTAGGCCTAGGATTAGGGCTAGGTTTTGTGTTAGGTTTAGAGCTAGTTTTAGTGCTATGGTAAAGTAAGGGTTATGTTTACCATTATGGCTAGGCCTAATGGTAGGTTTAGGTTTCAGTTAGCATCAGTTTTATAGCTAGGATTAGTGTTAGTGTCAGTGTCTGTCTTTGGATAAGGGTGAGGGTTATTGCCAGAGCCAGAATTAGGATTGCTTAGGTCTAGAGGTAAGGTTGGTGTTTGGCTTAGGTTAAGGGTTATCATTAGAGCTAGGGCTATGTTTTTGTTTTGGTCTCTGCTAAAGATATGTCTGGATTTAGGATTAGATTTAATCTAGATCTAGTATTAGGGTTACGTTTATGTATAGGGTTATGGGTCGGGCTAGTGTTAGAGTTTACTTTAGATTGAGGGTCAGAATAAGGGTCAGGGATAGGGTTAGAATTTGGGTTATGGTTATAACAAGAATGAGTGCTAGGGTTAGGACTAGTAATAGGGTTAGGGTTAGGGTGAAAGCTAGGGTTAGGTCTCAGATTTGGGCTAGGTTTTGGTTAGCATTAGTTTTAAGATTATCGTTAGTTTATGATCTAGGGTTTTGATTAGAACTAATTTTAGAATTATGGTTAGGATTAGGTCGCGTGTTAGAGTAAGTTTGAGGTTTAGGGTGATGATTAGAGGTAGGGTTAGAAAAAAGAAAAAAAAAGAGGTGGGGTTAGTGTTAATGTCAGAGACAGGTTCAAAAGTAGTTTTAGGGTTAAGATTATAACTAGAATTATGGCTAGGCTTCGGGCTAGAGGTAAAGTTAGGCTTTGGTTTAGGTAAAAGTTTAGGGTTAGTGTTATTCTTCAGTTTTGTTTTAGGGCTAAGCCTTTGATTAGGGCTTGTTTTAGGATTAGCGTTAGGGTCAGGACTGGTGTTAGGGTGAGGTTTAGGTGTACAAGTAGGGTTAGATTTAGTGTGAGGTTTAGATCTAGGGTTAGGGCAAGGTTTAAGGTCAGGGCTAGTGTTATTCTAGACTATGGCTAGGAATAAGGTTATAGTAAGTGATAGGGTTAGAATTAGGGCTAGGGCTAGGGCGGAGTAGTCTTGAAGCTAGGATTAGGATTAGGTTTAGAATTAGTGGGAGTGTTAGTGTTTGGGTTAGTCCTAGAGTTAAAGTTAGGGTTAGAGTTAGTGTTAGGGTTAGGGTTTTGGTTAGGTTTAAGGTAAACAATGGGGTTATAACTAGGTTTAGGGATAGGGAATATGTTAGAATTAGGGTTAGGGTTATGATTAAGGCTAGGTTTTGGTCTAGGACGAGAGCTAGTGTTCGTGTTAGGGTTAGGGCTACGATTAGGGCTAGGGCAAAGGTCAGTTCTAGGGTCACATACAGGAATATGATTTTGGTTATGTTTATGGTTAGGTCTAGTGTAAGGGTTAGATTTATAGTAAAAGTCAAGTTTAGTGCTATGTGTATTATTAGGGTCAGTGTGCAGCTTATTATTTGGTTTAGGTTTAAGGCTCGAATTAGCATTAGTGTTAGATTTTGGGTTAGGATAATGAATAGGCTTAGGATTAGGGTTCAGGTTAGTTTTAGGTCAATGGATAGGTTTAGGTATTGTGATAGGCTTAGGGTTAAGCCTAGGCTTAATATTAGTGTTAGGATTATAGTTAGGGTAATTGATAGAATTAGAACTAGGGTTAGGGGTAGGGTTATGGTTAGGATTAGGGCTAGTGTTAGGGTAGTGGACATAATTAGATCTATGGTTAGGTCTATGGTTAAGGTTAGGATTAGGGCTAGTGTTAGGTTAGGGTTTGGGATAGGACTTGGTTTATGTTAAGGGTAAAGTTTAGGCTTTGAGCTATGGTTAGGTCTAAAGCAAGGCTTAGGGTTAGGGTTAGGGTAGAGTTAGATTTAGGGTTATGCTTAGGGCAATGTTCAGGCCTAAGATTAGGGCTAGATTTTGTGCTAGTTTAGGCCTAGGTTTAGGGCCATGGGTACTGTAAGACATAGGGTTATGATTAGGGGTAGTTTTAGGGTTAGGGTTATGGCTAGGCGTAGTGTTAGGTCTATGTTTTGGGTGATTGTCAGGTTTAAAGCTAGGTTCAGTGTTAAAATCAGGGTCAGTTTTGGGATAAGTTTAGGGTTAGAGTTAGAGCCAGAATTAGCACTAGGTTTAGGTGTAGGAGTAGGGTAAGTATTCAGTTTATATTAAGAATTATTGTAGGGCTAGGGCTAGGTTTTTGTTTAAGTCTAGGGCTAGAGTTATAGCTATATTTAGGGTTAGCTTTGGGTCTAGGTCTTGTGTTAGGCTTAGGTATAGGTATAGGTTTACCAGTAGGGCTAGTGTTAGCATTTGGTTTAGGGTTAGGGTCAGGTTTAGACCTAGGGTTACTCTTAGGGTCAGATGAGGGTCAGGGTTAGGTTTAGAGGTAGAATGAGGGCTAAAGTTAAGACTAGTAATATAGTTAGAGTTTAAATTAGGCTAAGGATTATGATTAGAACTCAGATTAGCCTTTGGGTTAGGCTTTGGCTTAGTGTAAGTAATAGGGTTAGAGTTAAGGATAGGGCTAGTGTTAGGGTTAGAGTTAGGGCTAGTGTTTGGATTAAACATAGGGTTAGGGCTCGGATTAGGGGTAGAATTTGTGTTAGGGTCAGGGCTATGGATAGGACAATGACTAATGTATGAACTAGGGTTTTGATTAAGGCTAGTTTTAGGATTAGGTTAAGTCTAGATGTAGTGTTATTAATGTTATTAATATAAGGGTGATTTTTAGAGCTAGGATTAGTGTTTCAGTCAGTGTCAGAGTCAGGGTTAGATTTAGACTTAGTTTTAGGGCTATTTGTAGGGTTAGCATTTGATTTAGGTTAAGGATTAGGATTAGGGCTATGGCTTGGTTTTGGTTTATGTCTAGTGCTATGGATAGGGCCAGTTTTATGATTAGCATTATGAATATGGGTAGTGTTAGGGTTTGTTTTAGGCTTATTGTTAAAGTTAAATTTAGAGTTAGGTTTAAATTTAGACTTAGGCTTAGATCTAGGGTTAGGAATAAGGCTAAAGGTAGAACTAGGACTAGGGCTAGGGCAAGAGTTAGAGTAAGTCTTATGGCTAGGTTTAGGGTTAGGATAGGATTAAATAAAGGCTAGGATTAGCATTAGGCTTTGGGTTATTCCTAGGTTTAGGGCAAGGGTTAGAGTTAGGTTCTGTGTTAGGGTTAGGGCTAGGTTTAGGGCAATGGTTAATGTAAGAACTAAGGTTACCATTAGGGTTAGTTTTAGTGTTAGGATATGTGTTAGATTTAGTGTTAGGGTTAGGTTTAAGGTTAGGGTGATATGTGTAGCTAGGTTTTATGTTAGCATAGGAGTCAGGGTCAGGTGGAGTGTTAGGGTTATTGTTAGGACTCGAATTAGGGCTAGGATTACTTTTAGGGTTCAGTTTAAGGTGAAGGTGGTGTTTAGAGCTAGGGTGAGTGTTACGATATTAGTCAAGGTCAGGGTTGGTGTTAAGGTTAGGGTTAGGAGTCGAATTAGGGGTAGGGTTAGGTCTAGTTGTAGTGTTAGGGTTTGGTTTAAGTTATGGTTTAGGGTTAAGGCTAAAACTTGGTTTTGTTTTAGTCCTAGGGTTAGATTAGGGCTAGTGTTAGTGTTAGGCTTAGGCTTAGTGATTGGGTTAGGGTTAAATTTGGATATATGGTTAGATCTAGAGCTAGGGACAGAACTAAGGATAGGGCAAGTGTTATGGCTAGGTTTAGGGTTATGGTAAAGGTTAGGGTTAGAACTAGGGATAGGGCTAGGGTGAGAGTTAGTCTTAGGCCTAGGGTTAGGGTTAGGGTTAGAGATAGGGCTCAATTAGGGCTAGGATTAGGGCTAGGTTTAGTGTTTAGTTTAAGCCTAGGTTTAGGGTTTAGAGTTTAGGTGTAGAATTAGGCCTAATTTGGGGTGAGGGATGGCTTCTTAGCTATGTTTAGAGGTAGGGTGAATATTATATTTAGGATTAGGACTATGATTATTGTTAGCATTATGATAAAGGCTAGGTTTATGGCTAGGATGAGGGCTAGGGTACTTTTTTTTAAGGGTTAGGGCTACAATCAGTGCTAGGGCTAATGTCAGGTCCAGAATTATGTTTAAAGATAGTTTTAGGGTTAGGATTATGGGTACGACTATTTGAAGGGTTAGGTTTAGGGTTAGTGTCAGGTTTAGAGCTAGGGGTATTATTAGTGTCAAGTTCTGAGTTAGGGTTTGGGATAGGTTAAGGTTTAAATTTAGGGCTCAAATTAGCATTAGGATTATGGTTATGGTTATGGTTATGGTAATGGATAGAGTTAGAAATCAGTTCAGGGCTAGGGTCATGGTTATGATTAGGGCTAGGTTTGGGGTAAGTTAGTGCTAGGGTTAGGGTTATGGCTAATGTAAGTACTAGGGTCATGATTTTGGCTAATTTTAGTGTTTTAGGGCTAGATTTAGTGTTAGGTTTATGGTTAGAATTAGGGTGATATTTAGACCACCTGTTAGTGTTATAGTCAGAGTAAGGGTCAGGGTTAGCTTTAGGGTTTGGCTTAAAACTCGAATTAAGGCAGGGGTTAGGGCTAGGTGTAGGGTTAGTGTTTCGTCTAGGTTAAGGGTTAGGGTTAGAGCTTTGGATCAGTTTAGTTTTAGGGCTAGGGTTAGGGTTAGGGCCAATTTTAGGATTAGTGTTAGGGTTAGGGCTAGTCTTAGAATTAGGCTTAGGCTTCGGTTTAGGGTTAAATTAAGAGTTAGGTTTTTATCTACGGTTAGTGCTAGGGCTAAGGATAGGGCAAGGGTTAGGACTAGGATTTGGCATAGGGTTAGTTTTATGGGAAGGGAGAGGATTAGAATGAGTGATTGGGCCATTGTTAGAGTTAGAGTTATTCATAGGGCTAGGGTTAGGGTTAGGGTTAGTGATAGGGCTAAATTATGGCTAAGGTTATAGTTACGGCTAGGGTTAGAGCTAGTTTTAGAATTAGTATCAGGGTTTGGGTTAGATTTAGGCTTAGGCATCGAGTTAGGGTTAGATTTAAAATTAGTTTTCAATCTAGTGTTAAAGCTAAAGGTAAGTATAGGGCAATTGTGAAAACAAGGGTTAGGGTTAGGGTTACTTTTAGGGTAAGGGATGTGATTTTGGCTAGGTTTAGGGCTAGGACAAGGTTAGAATTAGGGTTAGGGCAGAGTTAGTGTTAGGGTTATGATTAAGGCTAAGTTTATGGATAGGATAATGTTTAGGGTTTGTGTTAGCATTAGGGATATTATTAGGGCTAGGGCTAATGTCAGTTCTAGGGTTATAGTTAGGGCTAGATTTAGTGTTAGGTTTATGGCTTGGTCCAGTATATGGATTAGGTTTAGGGTAAGATTCAGGTTTATATCAAGGGTTATATTTAGGGTCAGGGTCATGTTTAGGGTTTGGGTTATGTTAGGGTTTCATTTTAAGGTAATGGCAGGATTAGTTTTAGGGTTTAGGTTTGGTTTAGTGTAATGGATAGGGTTAAGGTTAGGCCTAGGGTTAGCTTAAGATTAGGGCTACTGATAGGGTAATGGATAGGTTTAGACCTAAGTATAGAGCTGGGTTTATGTATAGGATTAAGGCTATTTTGGGGTTAGGCTTAGGTTTAAGTTTAGGGTTAAAGGTAGGTTTAGGACTCGGATTAAGGCTAGGTTTTGGGTTAGGTTAGGGCTAGTGTTAAGACTATGGCTAATCTATGAAGTAAGGTTAAGATTAGCACTAGTTATAGGGTTAGGGTTAGGGCTAGGTGTAGTGTTAGTTTGAAGTTTACGGTGATGATGATGTTTAGAGCCAGGGTTAGTGTTAGGGTCAGGGTTATTTTTCATGTTAGGGTTAGGACTAGAATTAGAATATGGTTAGGGCTAGGTGTAGGGTTAGAGTTTGGTTTAAGTTAAGGGTTAGGGTTATGTCTATGACTCGGTTTGTTTTAGGGTTAGAGCTGGGATTAGATCTAGTTTTAGGATTAGATTTAGCGTTAGTGCTAGTGTTAGGTTTAGGTTTAGGCATAGGGTTCAGGTTAGATTTAGAGTTAGGTTTAAATATAGGATTATGACCAGGGCTATGAATAGGGATAGGGTTACACCAAGGATTAGGACTGGGATTAGGGTTCTAATAAGGGATAGATTTAGAACTAGGGTTAGGTTTAGGGTGAGAATTAGAGTTAGTCTTTGGGCTAGAGTTAGGGTTAGGATTAGAGATAGGGCTAAATAAGGGCTAATATTGGGGCTAGAGTTAGTGTTAGGTTTAGGCCTAGGGTGTGGGTTAGGGATAAAATTAATTCTATGTTCAGGGTTAGATAAGGGTTAGGGTTTGTGTTAGGGTTAGGGACAGGTTTAAGGCTAGGCTTAATATCAGGTCTATGGTTATGGTTAGGAATAGTATTTGAATTAGGTTTATGGCTAGGTATAGTATAAGGGTGAGGTAGGGTAAGAGTCAGGTTTATAGTTAGGGGAATTATTAGGGTCACGCTCAGTTTTAGGGTTTGGTTTAGGTTTGAGGTTAGGTTAGGGCTCGAATTAGCATTAGGGTTATGATTACCATAATGATTGGGTTAGGTTTAGGGTTCCGAGTAGCTTTAGGGTAATTGTTAGTTTTGGGGAAAGAGATAGGTTTAGGGTTAAGCCTAGGGGTAGCATTATGGTAAGGGTTATTTTTATGGTAATGAATACAGTTAGAATTAAGGTTAGGGCTAGGTTTATGGTTAGGATTAGGTTTGTGTTAGTGTTAAGGTGACTGTCAGAACTAGAATTAGGTTTAGGATTTTGTTTAGTGTAATTGTTTGGTTCTGAGGTATGATTAGGGCTAGGCTGAGAGTTAAGTTCAGAGTTAGGTCTAGGGATAGAAGTATGGTAAATTTTGGGTTAGGGTTGGTGTTAGGTTTAGACCTAGTTTTAGTGTTAGGGTCAGAATAGGTTTCAGGGTTAGGGTTAGCGTTTGAGTTATTGTTAGAGCTAAAATGAAGGCTAGGGTTAGGACTATTAATAGGGTTAGGATTTTGGTTAGTCTGAGGACTATGGATAAGTCTAGGGTTACTCTTAGGTTTAGGATTTCACTTAGGGTAAGGGATTGATTTATTCTAGGATTAGGGCTAAGGTTAGGGTTAGATTTAGAGTTAAAGCTAGGTTTAGGGCTTGGTTTAGGGCTAGATATGCATTAGGGTTAGGGCTAGGATTAGGGCAATGGCTAATGTAAGAACTAGGGTTTCCATTAGGGTTAGTTTTAGGGTTAGGTTTAGGTGTAGTTTGAGTGTTAGTGTTAGGTTTAAGGTTAAGTTGATATTTATAGCTACGGTTCTTGTTAGGATAGGAGTGAGGGTCAGGGTTAGTTTTAGGGTTAGCGTTAAGAATCAAATTAGGGCTACTGTTAATGTCAGTGTTCGGGTTAAATTTAGGGCAGTGTATATAACTAGGGTGAGTGGATCAAGATTATTTTTAAAGTGAGGCTTAATTCTCGAATTAGGGCTAGGTTTAGATCTAGGTGAAGTGTTAGTGTTTGGTTTAAGTTAAGGTTTAGGGTAAGGTCTATTGCTCGGTTTTGGTTTACTGCTAGGATTAGGGTTAGGGCTAGTTTTATGATTATCCTTATGGTTAGGGCTAGTGTTAGTGTTAGGCTTAGGCTTAGGTTTAATGTCAGATTTAGAGTTAGGGTTAGGCTGGGACTAACTTGAGGGCAAGTATTGGGGCTAGTGTTAGGTTTATGGTAGCAGATAGGGATAGAACAAGGGATAGGGCTAGGGCTATGGCAACAGTTAGAGTTACTCTTAGGGCTAGCGATAGGATAGGGTTATAGGTAGAGCTAAATTAGGGCTAGGATTAGGGCTAGGTTCTGTGTTTAAGCCTAGGGTTAGGGTTAGGGTTAGTTTTAAATTTAGGGTAAGGGATGATGTTATCGGTAGATTTAGAGGTAGGTTGAGGCTTAGAATTAGGGTTAGGTGTAGGGCTAGAGTTTGGGTTATGATTAAGGAGAGTTTTAGGACTAGGATGAGGGCTAGGTGTGTTTTTAGAATTAGGGCTAGGATTAGGGCTAGGGCTAATTTTAGTTCCGGAATTATGCTTAAAGATAGTTTTAGGATGAGGTTTATGGCTACATCTAGGCTAAGGGTTAGGTGTTGGGTTACAGTCAAGTTTCGATCTAGGGGTATTATTAGGGTCAAGGTCTGGGTTAGGGTTTGGGATAGGTTAAGGTTTCAAGTTTGGGCTTGAATGAATTTTAGGATTAGGATTAGGGTAATGGTAGGGTTATATTTAGGATTCATGTTAGGTTAAGGATAATGAAATGGTTAGAATTCGAAATAGGGTTAGGTTTATGCCTAGGGCTAGATTTATGGTTAGGATTTGATCTAGGGTTAGGCTTAGGGTTGTGGTTAGGGCTAGGGTTATTGTTAAGTTTAACTTTAGGTTTATTGCTAAGGTAGGGCTTGGATTAAGGCTAGGTTTGTGATAGGTTAGGGCAGTGGCTAATGTAAGAACTGGTGTAATGATTAAGACTAGTTTTATGGTATACTTTTAGGGTTATTTTTAGTGTTAAAGTTAAGTTTATAACTAGGGTTAGTGTTAGTGACTGACAGTGCTCGGGTAGGTTAATGGTTAGGGTTAAAGGCAGAATTAGGACCAGGGTTAGGTCTAGAGGTAGGGTTAGAGTTTGGTTTAAGTTAAGGGTCATTGTTAAGGCTAGGTCTATTTTGTCTTTAGGACTAAAGCTATAGTTATGTCTATATTTAGGAGTAGGTTTAGGTCTAGGGCTAGTGTTAGGGTTAGTTTAGATATAAGGTTACCAGTAGGGCTAGTGTTAGGTTTTGGTTTAGGTTTAGGTTTAGATTTAGACCTAAGATTAGTGTTAGGGTCAGAACAATGGTCAGGGATAGGGTTAGGGTTTGGGATTTGGTTACATCTAGGATGAAGGCTAGGGTTAGGACTAGTTATAGAGTTAGGCTTTGGTAAGGCTATGGATTAGTGCTAAGAATACGGTGAGCATTAGGGTGAGGTTTGGCTTAGGGTAAGAAATAGAGTTAAAGCTAGGATTAGGCCTAGAGTTAGGGTTAGGTTTAGGGTTAAAGCTTGTGTTAAGCCTTGGATTAGGGCTAGTTTTGTATTAGGGTTAGGGCTAGTGTTATGGTTACAGCTATTGTAAGAATTAGGGTTACTATTAGGGTTAGTTTTAGGGTTAGGTTTAGGGCTAGGTCTAGTGTTAGGTTTAGGTTTAAGGTTAGGGTGATGTTTAGAGCTAGGTTTAGTGTTTGGATATGTGTCAGGGTCATGGTTATGTATAGGGTTAAGATTAGGTGTCAAATTAGGGCTAGGGTTAGGGCTGGTGTAGTGTTAGGGTTTGTTCTAGGGTAAGGATTAGTGTTAGGTGTATGGCTCCATTTTGTTTTAGAGCTTGGGCTAGGGTTGGCGCTATTTTGGAATTAGCATTAGGGTTAGAACTAGTTTCTGGGTTAGGCTGAGGCATCGGTTTAGGGTTGGTTTTAGAGATAGGTTTCCATCTAGAGTTAGGCCTAGGGCTAAGAATAGTACAAGGGTTACGACTAGGATTAGAGCTTGGGTTAAGGTCACAGTAAGTATAGGGTTAGAAGTAGGGATAGGTATTTTCTGAGAATTATAGTTAGACGTAATTCTAGGGTTTGGGTTAGCGTTAGGAATAGGGCTAAATTAGGACTAGGATAAGGTCTAGGTTTAGTGTTAGGGCTAGGACTAGAGTTAGGGTTATGGTTACGGATTGCTCTAGTGTTAGGTGTAGGGTAAGTGTTAGCGATTAAGCTATGGTTACGGCTATTGGAAGTGTTAGTTTTAGTGTTAGGTATGGGTTAGGGTTATGATTATGGTTATGGTTAGGGTTTGATTTAGGGCTAGGGTCTTCATTAAGGTTAGGGTTAGTTTTAGAGTATTGTATTGGATTAGATGTTAGATTAGGTTTAGGGTTAAATTTAGGTTATGGTTAAATATAGGTTTAGGGATAGGTTTAGTTTTGAATTATGGTGAGGTTTAGGGTTAAGTTTATGGCAAGATTTAGGTTTAGGGTTAGGTTGAGGGTTAGGTTTATGATTAGGGTTAGTGATAGGGTTTGGTTTAGGGCTAGGGTTATCATTAGGGTTAGGGTTAGGGTAATTTTAGTGTTAGAACTAGTGTTAGTACTAGGTTTAAGGTTAGGATTAGGGCTAAGATTAGGTTTTTGTTTAGGAATAGGGCTTGGGTTATGTTTAGGGTAAGGGTTAGGCTTTGAGCTAGGTTATGTGTAAGGCGAGGGTTTGGGTTAGGGCTACATTTAGGATCATGGTTATGCTTAGGGTAGGTTAGGCCTCAGATTAGGGCTAGGTTTTGTGTTAGGTATAGGCCCAGGGTTAAGGCTATGTGTAATGACAGATCTAGGGTTCTGATTAGAGCTAGTTTTAGGGTTAGAGTTATGGCTATGTCTAGCGTTAGGTTAAGGTTTTCGGTTAGATTCAGGTTTAGACCTAGGTTTAATGTTAGTGTTAGGGTCAGTGTTCAGGTTCAAGTTAGTTTTAAGGTGAAAGCCAGAATTAGGACTAGAGTTAGGTCTAGGGATAGGGGTAGTGTTTGCTTTAGGTTAAGGATTATGTTAGGGCTAGGGCTCAGGTTTTTATTTTTTATTTTAGGTCTAGTTCTAGAGGTATGGCTGTATTAAGGATTAGGCTTAGGTCTAGGGCTAGAGTTAGGTTTAGGTTTACGTATAAGTTTACTGGTAGGGCTAGTTTTAGATTTTGGTTTAGGGTGAGGTCAGATTTAGACCAAGGGTTTGTGTTAGGGTAAGGATTTGAGTTAGGGTTAGAGCTAGAATGAGGGCTAGAGTTAGGACTATTAATAGGATTAGGATTTAGATTAGGCTATGGATTAGGATTAGGACTAAGGTTAGCATTATGGATAGTGTTTGGCTTAGGGTAAGTGATAGTGTTAGAGCTAGGGATAGGGATAAGTTTACAGTTAGGGTTAGGGCTAAGGCTACGTTTAGGTTTAGTTTAGGTTTACTTCTCATGTAAGGGCTCAGATTAGGGCTAGTTTTTCTGTTAGCTTTAGGGATAGGTTTAGGGCTATGGCTAATATAAGAACTAAGGTTATGATTAGAGTTAGTATTTGGTCTAGATCTATTATTAGCACTCTCTTTAGGATTAGTGTGATATTTAGAACTAACGTTAGTGTTAGAATATAAGTCATTGTCAGGGTTAATTTTAGGACAAGGATCTGAATTAGAGCTGGAATGTTATGACTAGATTTAGGGTTAGGGTTTTGTTTAGGTTAACATTTAGGGTTAGGACAATGTCTCGGTTTTGTTTAAGGGATAAGGCTAAGTTTACAGCTGGTTTTAGGATTAGCAATTGTGTTAGGTCTAGTTGTAGGTTTAGGATTAGGCTAAGGGTTAGTTTCAAATGTAGAGTTATGGTTAGATCTAGAGTAGGGTCTAGGGCTAGGGTTAGGGCTAAGGTTAGGGCTTGTGTTATGTTTATTGTAATGGATAGGGTTAGAACTAGAAATAGTGCTGGGTGAGAGTTAGAGTTAGTCTTAGGCCAAGGTTCAGGGTAGAGGTATGTTTAGGGCTAAATTAGGGCTAGGATTAGGTCTAGGGTTAGTGTTAGGGTTATGCCTATGTTTAGGGCTAGAGATATGGATAGTGTTGGGGTTAGGTTTAGCGATAGGGTTAGTGGCAATGATTGGGTTATACCTAAGTTCAGGTCTAGGGTGAGGGTTAAAATTAGAGATAGGACAAGAGTTAGGGTTTGGGTAAGGATTAAGGCTAGGTATAGGCCTAAGATGAGGACTAGTGTTTGTGTTAGTGTTAAGGCTAGGATTAGGACTGGTGCTAATGTCAGGTCTGAATTTATGGTTATGGTTAATTTTAGGGTTATGTTATGGCTAGGTCTAGTGTAAGGGTTAAGTTTAGGTTAAGGGTCAGGTTTAAAGCTAGGTTTAATATTAGGGTCAGAGTTTGAGTAGGGTTTGGCTTAGGTTAAGATTTAGGGTTACGGCTTGAATTAGCTTTAGGAATAAGGTTAGAGTGTGGGTTAGGGTAACTGATAGGGTTAGGTTAAGGGTTCTGGTTAGGTTTAGAGTAAGGAATAGGGTTAGTGTTAGCAATAGTGTTAGCGTTAGGCCTAGGATTAGCATTTGAGTTAGGCTTATCTTTAGGGTAATGGATAGGGTTAGAAGTAAGGTTACAGCTAGGGTTAAGGTTAGAATTAGTGATAGGGTTAGGTTTAGGCCTAGGGTTAGAGTCAGGGTTAGTTTTGGGGTAAGTGTTCGTGTTTGAGCTAGGATCAGGGCTAGTGTGAGGGTTAGGTTTAGAGTGATGTCTAATGTTAGGTTTAGTTTTAGGGTAATGTTTAGATTAAAGTTAGAGTTTGAGTTAGAATTAGGGTTAGGGCGAGGGTTAGGTTTAGGGTTAGGTCTAGGCTCATGGTTAGGGTTACAGTAGAGTTAGTCTTTACATTAGGTTTACGGCTAGGATAAGGGCAATGTTTTTTGTGAGGTTTATGGCTATCATTAGGGCTATGGGTAATGTAAGAGGTAAGGATATGGTTATGGCTAGTTTTAGGGTTAGGGTTATAGATAAGTCCAGTGTCCTAGTTAGGTTTGGGGTTAGGATAAGATTTAGATCTAGGGTTTGATTTGGAGTAACTGTCATTGTCGGGTTAGGGATAGGCTTAGGGTGAGAGCCAGATTTATGGCTAGCGTTTGGTCTAGGGATAGAGTTAGTCTTTATGTTAGGTTAACGATTATTGTTAGGGCTAGTGCTAGGTATTTATTTAGGGCTAAGTCTAGATTTATGACTCTATTTAACGTTAGGTTTGGTCTAGTGCTAGTGTTACTGTTAGATTTATGTATAGGTCTACCAGTAGAGGTACAGGTAGTGTTTGCTTTAGGGTTAGTGTCAGGTTTAGACCTAGGGTTAGTGTTATGTTCAGAATAAGGGACATGGTTAGAGTTAGGGCTAGGATTAGGAATAGTAATAGAGATATGGTTTGGGGTAGGGTTAGTGAGATTTAGGCCTAGGTTTAGGGCTAGGGTTAGGGTTAGCATTAGGGTTAGTGTAAGGTATGATGTTACAGCTATGTTTGGTGCTAGGATAACGGATAAATTTAGGGTAAGGGCTAGGGTTAAAATTAGGGTTAGGATTAAGTCTAGGCTTAGAACTAGGATTAAAGATAGGGGTAGGGCTAATGTCAGGTCTAGGTTTAGGTTAGGCTAGGGTTAGGGTTAGGGCCATGGTTTGAAAAACCAGCCTCTATCTCAGAGCAAAGCCTGTCCAAGCAAGGGACATGGCCTTTGTCCTTGGAAAAACCCACAAAGCACTCCTTGGCCCATTCCCACCCTGCTAAGTTGTTTATCTACAAATAACAGGAGAGATCTGCTGCACCAGGTGTCCCTGACTCAGTCAGGCCAGGTGGGGATCCATAGCAGCCCCCTAGTAGCCACCAATAAGCATGAGACAGGGAAATACTTGGGATGTCAGATAACCCTTCCAGGAGTTTATGTTGGTTAATAACAAGTTGAGAAAATCTTGTAGTTCAGCACGTACACCCTTCTTGGCTTAAACCAATCAGTTCAAATGAATACCCCTTTTGTACTGACCAATCACCCCACCAGTGAATGTGCTAATCAAGTTTTAGAGATGCTTAGGGTTAGGGTTAATGTTAGTGTTACGGTTAGGGTTAGGGTTACGGTTATGTTTAGGATTAGTGTTAAGGTTAGGGTTAGGTTTAGTGTTAGGGTTAGTTTTATAGTTAGGGTTAGAGTTAGGTAAGGGTTAGGTTTAGGGTAAGGTTTGGTTTAGGGTTTGTGTTATGGTTAGAAATAGTATTAGTGTTTGCGTTAGGTTTAGGGTTAAGGTGTTCATTTGTGTTAGGGTTACTATTAGGTTTATGGTTAGGGTTAGTCTAGGTATAATATTAGGGTTAGGTGTAAATTTTTGCTTAGGGTTACAGTTAGTGTTACAGCTATGATTAGGTTTAGGGTTAGGATTAGTGTTTCGCTTAGGGTTACAGGTTTAGGGTTTGTTTAAGGGTTATGGTTATAGTTAGTGTTAGGGTTACGGTTAGGTTTAGGGTTAGTGTTAGTGTTAGTGTTAGTTTTAGGGTTAGGGTTAGGGTTACTGTTAGCGTTAGGTTTACTGTTAGACTTAAAGTTAGAGTTAGGTTTAGGGTTAGTGTTAGGGCCAGGCTTACAGTTAAGGTTAGGGTTAGGGTTGGAGATTGCTTAAGTGTTAATATTAGGGTTAGGGTTATGGTTAGTGCTAGGGTTAGTTTTAGGGTTTGTGTTAGAGTTAGGTTTATGGTTATGGTTAGGATTAGGATAAGGTTTTAGGTTGTGGTTAGGATTAGTGTTAGTTTTAGTGTTAGGATTAGGTTTATTGATATGGATAGGGTTAGATTAGGGTTACTGTTAGGGTTAACATTAGGTTTAGGGTTGGTTAGGGTTAGTGTTAGGGTTACGGTTAGGTTTAGTTTTAGTGCTAAGGTTAGGAATATTGTTAGTGATAGAGTTAGGGTTAGAGTTAGGGTTAGTGTTAGGGTTAGGTTCATATTAGGGTTAAGGTTCGTTGTAGGATTATGATTAGGTTTAGCGTCAATGTTAGGGTTATGTTTAGGGTTAGGGTTAGTGTTAGGTTTAGGTTTAGGGTTAGGGTTAGTGTTAGTGTTTTGGTTATCTTAGATATAGGGTTAATGCTATGTTTATGATTAGAGTTAGGGTTAGGGATAGTGTTACAGTTAGTGTTAGGGTTCATGTTAGGGTTAGGGTTAGTGTTAGGTTTAGTGTTAAGTTTAGGGTTAGTATTAGGGTATGGTTTAGGTTTAGGGTTAGGTAAGAATTAGGGTTAGGGTTGTGGTTTGGGTTAGGGATTGTGTTAAGTTTAGTGTTAGGGTTTGTGTTCGGATTAGGGTTAGGGTGTGGGTTTTAGTTAGGGTTAGAGTTAGGGTTCAGGTCAGGGTTCTTGCTAGGGTTAGGGCTAGGTTTATTGTTAGGGTTACGTGTAAATTTTCGGTTAGCATTTGGTTAGTTTTACGGTAAGAGTTAGGGTTCGGTTAAGGATTAGTGTTTCGCTTAGGATTAGAGTTTGGTTTAGGGTTTGTATTAGTGTTAGGGGTAGGGTTAGGGTTATGGTGAGATTTAGGGTTAGGTTTAGGGTTAGGCTTAGGGTTAGGGTTAGTGTTAGAGTTAAAGTAAGGGTTAGTATTAGGGTTAGTGTCAGAGTTAGGGTTAGGGATAGGGTTGCAGTTAGGTTTATCTTAAACTAAAGCTTGAAAAAAATAATTTATCCAAGAGCACATTAGGAGAAAACAGGGAAATATGCACGTACTGAAATACTTCCCCCAATTATTTGGTCAGATTTCTTTGATACTTCAAAGGATTCATCTCTTAGGTTGCCCCACTGGGCTCCTTTATTTGGGGAATAATCTGATCAATGGTTTTCTAAATAGGTTTGGTTCTATTTTTTTATTAGTTTAGGGCTAGATTTACAGCTAATATTTTGTTAGATTTAGTTTTGTTCAAATTTCTTTGATACTTGGCAAGATTCATCTTTGAACTATCCTTCTATATTCTTTTGGTTTGGACCTCTTACATCAAGGTTTTGCTCTCCTGAACAGTTTGTATTTTAAGTTTTCATTTCATTTTGACCTATGCATGTAAATGGAAATGGAGCTGGAAACCCTACAGGGTTGGTGCCAACTACTTAAAACCTCACACACTCAATCAGTTTTCTATGGGCATTCTCTGGATTATTCCTTGTAAAAGTAGCCCTAAGCTGAAGCATGCAAAACAACTTTATGTTTGAGCACTTTAGGAGAAATCGGGGAAATATGCATGTACTGAACTACCTCCCCAATTATTTGTTCACACTTATTTGATATTCTGAAAGATTCATCTGTTCACTTACCCAACTTGGCTCCCCAAGTGTTGGACTTCTGGGATTAAAGGGACTCTAAACAGGTTAAAGTTAGTGTTAGGGTTAGTGTTAGGATCAGGATTAGACCTATTGTTAAGATAAGAGTTACTTTTGTTTTTTTTTCAAATATCTATAATACTGTGCAGGATTCATCTTTTTTTTTTTTTTTTTATTTTGACTATACTCCAAATGTTTGGGCCTCATACATAAAGGGTTTGCTTTCAGGAACAGTTTCAATTTTCATGTTTCTCTTCTTTATTTCCATGTAGGGGTGAATGAAGTAAAGCTGGAAATCAAACAGGGTTTGGGCTAGCTGCTTGAATAATCACACACTCCATCAGTTTTCAGTGGGCATAATCTGGTGTTTGCCATGGAAGTAGTCATAAGATGAAGTAGAAAGTAACAGCTTTATCTCTGGGTGCATTAGGAGCAAGAAGAATACCCATGTAATGAAAGAGCTTCAAATATTTTTGGCTGGATTAATTTGATACATAGAGGATTCATCCTTGACCTAGCCTTAGTAGGCTCCCAAAGTTTGGGCCTTCAAGTTTCAGTGGTTCAATGACAGGAACAGTTTGAATTTTTAGGTTTCACTTAATTAGGGACTATAGGTGTGAATGTAATGGAGCTGGAAATAAAACAGTGTTGCTGCTAGCTGCATGAAACTTCACACACTCAATCATCCCTGTGTGGGCAGTCTTTGGTTTTTCTTTGTGAAATTACCTTAAGCTGAAGCATGAAAAACAATTGATCCATGAGCACTTTAAGAAAAAGAAAAAAAAAAAAAAACAGGAAAATATGAATGTACTAAAACACCTCCCCCAATTTTCATCAAATTTCTTTGATACTGCACAAGATTCATCTGTTAAGTTGTCCCTTTAGGCTCCCCAAGTTTGGGACTTCTATGATCATAGATACTCTAAACAGGTTAGAATTAGTTTAGGGTTGGGTTAGATAGAGTGTTAGAGTGATTTTTGTTCAAATTCATTTGATATTTGGCATAATTTGATTTTTTCATAACCTCACTATTTTCCCCAGGTCTGGGCCCTATCACTTCAATGGTTTGCTCTCAGGAACAGTTTGTATTTTAAGATTTCCTTCATTTTGACCTATACGGGTAAATGGAAATGGAACTTGAAATCAAACAGGGTTGGTGCTCGCTGCTTAAAACTGCACACACTCAATCAGTTCTATGAGGGCACTCTGGTTTCTTCCTTGTGAAAGTTTACCAAAGCTGAAGCATGCAAAAACATCTTTATACAAAAGTACTGTTGGAGATAACAGGGAAATTTACATGTACTGATCTACCTCCCCAAATTATTTGGTCAGATTTCTTTGATACTCCCTAATCATAACAGAAACACTAGCCCTAGTCTGAGTCTTAAACCTAGATGTAAACCTAATTTTAATGCTAGCCCTAACCTTACCTCTAACTATATTACTTACCCTAAGCCAAACCATACCCATAATGATAAACTTAGTCTTAATCGTAATCCATATCCTAATCCAAACCCTAACCCTATTACTAATTCTAACCCTTGCCCTCATTCTAGCTCTAAACCTAACTCAAATCATGACCCTAACACAAACCCTCAGTCTAAATCTGATCCTAACTTTAAACCAGACACTAAAACTAGCTCTACCAGTAAATTTATACCTAAACCTAAGCCTAACAGTAGCCCTAGACCTCAGGCTAATCCTCAATATAGCCATAATTTTAGACCTAGACCTAAAAAATCCCTGAGCCCTAGCCCTAACAAAATCCTTAACCTAAAGCGAACACTAACCCTATCACTAGACCTAAACCTAGCACTAATTCTGGATTTCACCCTAAACCTAACTCTAACCTGAACACTGACCTTATCACTAACACTAAACCTAGCTCTAAACCTGAACCTAACCCAAAACCTAAAACTAACACTAGACATAGCCATAACCCTAACCCAAAAATTAGCTCTAATCAGAACCCTTGATCTTACATTACACATAGCTTTAACCCTGGGCCTAAACCTAACACAAAACCTAGCACTATTCTGAGACCTAAACCTACCCTAAAAATAACCATAATCCTAAATGTAGCCCTAACCCAAACCCTCACCTTAGACATAACCCTAGCTCAAAGTCTAACCCTTAGCCTAAACAAAATTGTAGGCCTATTCGTAAACATAAACTTAAACCTAGCCCTAATCCTGAACTTAACCCTAGTACTAACCCTAGCTCTAAACCTAACATTACCCTAACCCTAATCCTAACCCTAATAACACTAGCCCTAAACCTAACCCTATCCATAACCCTAATCTTAAACCTAACGCTTGCCTTAACCCTAAACCTAACCCTTGCCATAAACTTAACCCTAAACCATACCAAAAATAAAAACTAAACCTACCCCTGAACCTAAATTTAACCATAATCTAAACTTAATCCTAAACCTAATCTTACATCTAATCCAATACATTACTCTAAAACTAGCCCTAACCCTAAAGAAAACCCTAGCCCTAACCCCAACCCTAACCATAGTCATAACCATAACCCTAATCAGGACCTAACACTTAACGTAACACTCCCCCTAGCCCTAACTGTAGCTTAAACCCTAACCTTACACTAACCCTAACCCTAGCCCTAGCCCTAATCATAACCCTAACTCTATCCCTAAACCTAATATTAAACCTAGCCCTAATCCTAGCCCCAATATAGACCTATTACTAACCCTAACTCTTACACTGGAATTAAGATTAACTATAATTCTCATGCAAGACCTATCCCTATTCTAACCATACACCTTACCGTAACCCTAACGCAAGCCCTAACCCTAGTCATAACCCTTGCCCTAGCACAGAATTATAGATCAAAACCTATCTTTAAAACTAACTCTATCCTTTACCATAACCCTAACCCAAGCCCTAATCCTAGTCATAATCCATAGCACTAGCACTAACCTATCTCTAAAACTAACCCTAAACTGAATCCTCAGACTAACACTAAAGTTAGCTCTAACCCTAATGCTATTCCTAAAGGTAGCCCTAACCCTAGCCCTAGCCCTAAAACAAAACTGAGCCATACACCTAACACTAACCCTTACACTAGGCTAAACCCTAACCCTACACCAGCTCTAACCCTAGCCCTAATTTGAAACCTAAACCTAACCCTAAACCTAACCATGAACCTGAATCAAATCCAAACCTTAAACCTAGCTCTAAACATCACCCTAACCTTAAACCTAACCCTAACAATAGGCCTAGCCCTAAACTTAACCATTAAACAAACCTTAATCGTAACCCTATTTCTTACAATAGCCATAACCATAACACTAGAACAAAAACTAATACAAAATTAGTCCTAATCCAAGCCCTAACACGAGCTTTAACCATAAACCTAACTCTAACCCCAGTCCTAACCTTAGGTCTAATCCTATCGCTTACCCTAAGCCAAACCCTCACTCTAACGCTAACCGTATTCTTAGCAATAATCCTTAGCCTAACCAAAACCTAACTCTATAACTAGTTCTAACCCTAGCCTTCATTCTGTATATAACCATAAACTGAACGCTAACCCTATCCCTGACCATTATTCTGACTCTAACACTAATCTTAGCTCAAAATCTAAACCTAACCCTAAACTGAACGTTAACACTAGCCCTATTGGTAACCTTACACCTAAACCTAATCCTAACACTAGCCCTAGACCTAACCTAATCCGAAATCTAGCCATAACTATAGCTCTAGACCTAAAGACAAACTAGACCTAGCCTTAACAATAACCCTTAACCTAACCCAAACTCTAACCATACCTCTAGATCTCACCTGAGTCCTAATTCGCCGTTAACCCTAACCATTACCATACCTGAACACTGTCCTTGACACTAACACTAACTCTAGCTCTAAACTTCACCCTAACCCTAAAACTAACCCTGAAACTACATCTAGCCCTAACATTAACCATAAAACTAGTCTTAATCATTACACTAGTTCTTACATTAGCCATAGCTCTAACCTATCACAAAACCTTGTGCTAATCCAAGCCCTACCTTAGCATTAAACCTAAAGCTATTCTTAACAATAACCCTAGACCTAACTAGAAACCTAAGCCTAAACCTAGACCTAATCCTAACCATAACACTAGCCCTAAACCTAACTTTAACCCTATTCATTACCTTAAGATAACTATAATCCTTATGCTAACCCTAGGGGGAAACCTAATCCTAGCACTAGCCTTAATCCTATCTATAACCTAAAGCTAACCTGAACCATAAATCTAACTGTGTCCTTACCAAATCCCTAAATATAAGACTAATTTGACCCCTAAACCTAAACCTTAACCTACGCCCAACTCTAAACTTAACCCTGACTCTAATAATATCGATAGCTCTAAACCTGACCCTAAAAAGAAACCTAAATTTTACAATAAACCTAGCCATAAACCTAACCCTAAAACTATCCCTAACAGTACCCTAGACATGACATTAGCCCTAGCTCTAATCTAGCCCTAAACCTAATACAAAATTTACGGCACCTCCTAGCAAGGAACCTCACCTTAATCATAACAGTAACCCTAACCTTAACCATAACCTTAACCCTAATTTTCATCCTAGTCCTAGCACTAGCTATATTGCCATCCCTTACCCTAAACCTAACCTAACGCTAAACCGAACACTAAACCTAGCCGTAACCCTAGGCCTAACCCTAACACTAACCCTAGCCCTAAACCAAGCCCTAATTAGCCCTATCCCTAATGCTAACCCTAGTCCTAAGACTAACTCTAACTCTCATACTAACTCTATACCTAGTTGTAACCTTATCCCTTACCATCACCATATACCTAGCCCTAAAAGTAGCCCTACCCTAGACCTATACTTAGCACTATCACAAAACCTAGATCTAAACCTAACTCTAAACTTAAGCCTAACCCTAAGTCTAAACCTATCATAACTCTACTCTTATCCCTAATCCTTAACCTAAGCCTAAATCTCACACTTATAATAGCCCTAACCGTAAGAATAATCATAAAACTAGCACTAACCCTAACCCTAGCCATAAAACAAAACCAAGTCATAGCCCCTAACCTTAACCCTTAACCAAAAAAAAAAAATCATAACCATACACCTAGCCATAATCCTATCACTAATTATAGTCTAACCCCTAACCCAAAAACTAACCCTGACCTCCTGACACTGACCCGAACACTAACCCTGGCTCTAAACATCATCATCACCCTAAACCTAACCTTAACACTAGACCTAGATCTAACTCTAAACCTATAACTAGCTGTAGTCATAAGCCTAATTCATACATTAGTGGTAGCCTTAACCCTAACCCTAACCTAACCCAAAACCTAGCCTTAATCTTAGTCCTAAATCTAACTTTAACCCTAAACTTAAACCTAACCCTAACCCAAACATTAGCCCTAATCTTATACATAACTCTAGCCCTAACCTTAGGGCTAACCCTATACATTACCCTAACAATAACCCTAAACCTTCTGATAACACTAGGCCTAACCCTAACCATATACATTACACTAACCCTAAATCTAACACTAATTTGAGCCCTGCACCTAATCACTAACTTAACCCAAACACTAATCCTGACCCTGATTCTAAAAATAACCCTAGATCTAAATCTGACCCTAACCAAAACCTACCCTTACTGGACCAAGCCATAAACCTAACACTAAATCTATCCCTAACTGTAACCCAAGACCTAACATTAGCCATAGCCCTAATAGACTATCCTTAACCCTAAAACAAATCCTAGTCTTCATCTTAGCCCTAAACATAGCTTAATCATAACTCTAAACTCTAAACCTATTTTAACCCTAATACTAACCCTTGCCCTTGCCCTAAGTCGAGCTATAACCACATCCCTTAGCCTAAAATTAAATCCTAACACTAACCTTAACCCCAGTAGCAACCCTTGCCTTATCCTTAGGCCTAGCAATAACCCTAGATCAGAATCTAACTCTAAATCTAACCCTAACTCGATGCAATAAGCCTAATCTTAAAACTAGCCTTAACCCTAGCCCTAACATTACACTAGCCGTAATTTAGCCCTATTCGTAAACCTAACCCTAACCTTAGCCCTAAGACTAACTCTCTGATACTAGCCCTATCAATCATTCTAACCCTATCCCTTACCATAAACCTAACCCTAGCCCTAACCCTAGTGCTAATCCTTTCCCAATGCTTATCCCTAGCACTAACCTTAGGCAAAATGTACCTCTAAAACAAGCCTAAACCCGAAGCCTAAGTCTGAACCTAACACTAGCCCAAACCATAACACTAATCCTAAAATGAGCCCTAACGCTAGCCCTAGCCCTAAAACAAAACTGAGCAATTGTTCTAACCCTAAACATTAACGTAAACCAAACCCTAACCTTACACCTAGACTTAAACCTAGACTTATTTGAGTTGGAAGCAACCTAAAACTAACCTGAACCTGACACTGACCCTAACACTTCTAGCACTAAACATCACCGTATCAGTAAACCTAACCCTAACACTAAACCTAGCACTCAAACCCTAAAACTAGCCCTAAAACTTAAACCTAGTACTTACATTAGCTCTAACCCTAACCCTAGCTCCAACATAACCCCAAACCTAGCCATAACCAGAGACCTAATCCTAGCTTTAAACCTAAACTAACCCTAAAACTAGTCCTAATTGTAACCAATACTTTAGCTTAAACTGATCTCTAACTCTATCCATTAACATAACAATAACCCAAACCTTAATGATAACACTAAGCACAAATCTAACCCTATCCTGATTTGTTATTGTTTTTCCATTAGCCTAAACCTAAACAGAATCCTATACCTAACACTATCATTACAATCCTAAAACTAATTCAAGCCCAAAATGAAACCTTAACCTACCTCAAAACTTAACTCAGACCTTGACCTAATAATACCCCTAGCTCTAAACTTGACCATAACCCAACACCTAAACCTTAGCCTAGACTTAGCCATAAACCTAAACCTAAAATGATCTCTAACCATAATTCTGGACCTGAAATTAGCCCTGGCCATAATCCTAGACCTACCCTATAACACACCTAGCCCTCATTCTTGTCCTAAACCTAGCCTTAATCATAACCCTATCTTCTAGCCCTATACCTAACCATACTTCTAACCCTCACCCTACCTTCTAAATCTACCTATAATGTCATCTCTTACACCAAATTTAAACCTAACCCTAACCCTAAACATAGGCTTAAGATAAACACAAAACCTAGCCCTAATCCTAGCCCTAATTTAGCTCTATCTCTAACCCTATCCTAACCCTAGCCCCTAAGAAGAATTCTAATTCTTGTGCTAGCCCTAGCCCTAGTTTTATCCCTATCTGCTACCATAAAACTAACACTAGCCCTAACACTTGCCAGAAGGTTAGTCCCATCCCTAATCATAACTCTAAATCTAACCTTAAACCTAAGCCTAAGCCTATAACACTAGCCCTAACACTAATGATAATAGTAAAACTAGCCCTAACCCAATCCTAGCAGTAAACCAAAACGGATAAATAGTCTTAACCCTAAACCTTAACTTAAACCAAAAACTAACACTACACTTAGACCTAAACCTATCCCTAATTTGAGTCCTAAGCCAGACCTTAAAACTAACCCTGACATTGACTCATATGCTAACACTCACCCTAGATATAAACACTGCCCTAAGCTCAAGCCGAACACTAACATTAACAATACCCCTAATTCGACTCTTAACACTAACCCTAAAACTAACCCTGACCCTGACTCCTATCCTAACAAGAACCGTAGCTATAAATATCACCTTAGCTTAAACCTAACACTAACACTCAAACTACACCTAACCCTAACCCTAAAACTAACCCTAATGGAAACACTAGTTCTTACATTAGCCATTGCCCTAATCCTAGCCCTAACCCTAATACAAATCTAGCCCTAAACCGAGCACTAAACCTAGCTTTAACTCTAACTCTAACACTAACCTTAGCCCTAATCCTAGATCTAAATCAATCCCTTACCCTAAGCGAAATCCTAAACTGAAGAGTAACCCTAGACCTATGTCTAGTCTTTAAACTAACCAAAACCCTAACCCTATTAATAGTCCTAACCCTAGCCTTTGTTTTAGCTCTAACACAATCCCAAACCCTAACCCTAACCCTGATCCTTATTCTGACCCTAAAACTAAACCTAGGTCTAACCCTAATACCAACCCTAACCCAAAATTTACCATAATCCTATCCCTAGACCTAATTCTAAACTGAACTCTCAGCCTAGCAATAACCATAGCTCAGAACCTAACCCTTATGCTAAACAAAACCCTAAACCTAATCCTAGTTCTAACTCTCACCTTAACCCTAGCACAAGACCTAATTTTAACTATAACCCTAGCCCTAACTTTAACTCTAACTGTATCCATTACCCTAAACATAACCCTTACCATAATTCTAACCCTAGGCTTAACCCTAACCCTATCACTTTCCACAAACCTTTCAATTAGCCTAACCTACCCTGAACCCTATACCTAATCCAATTATTACACTAACCCTAATCCGAATGCTAATTTGATCACTAACCCTAACCTCAAACGTAAACCAAACCCTAATAGTAACCATGACCCTAATAATTCCCCTAGCTATAAACCTGACTCTTACCCTACCTAAAACTTACACTAGACCTAGCCATAAAACTATTCCTAACCTTAACCCTAGACGTGATATTAACCCTAGCCATAATCCTAGCCCTTACCCTAACACAAACCCTATCCCTTATCCTAGCCCTATGCATAGCCTAATTTTATCCCTAACCCAAATCCTAGGCCTAAACCTAACACTAACCCTAGCGCTAAGCTTAGCCCTAATTTAGCCCTATCCCTAACCCTAATCCTAATCCTAGCCAAAAGACTAACTCTAACTCTAACTCTCACCTAACCCTAGTTCCAACCCTATCCCTTACTAGAACCCTAATCCTAGCCCAAACCCTTGGTCTAACCCCAGCCCTATTCATGGCCTTGGCCATAACCTTAGATCTCACCGTAACTCTAAATCTAACCCTAAACCTAAGCCTAAACCTAAACCCAAACCTAACACTAGCCCTAATGCTAACGCTAATCCTAAAATTAGCCCTAACACTAGCCCTACAACTAAAACAAAACTGAGCCATAGCCGTAACCCAAACCCTTATCCTAAACCAAACCCTAAACCTACACCTATCCCTAACCATATCCTAACTCTAGTCCTAACCCTAACCCAAAAACTAACCCTGACCCTGACTCTAACACTAACCCTGGCTCTAAACACCATCATCACTGTAAATCTCAACCTAACACTAGACATAGCCCTAACCCTAACACTGTAACTAGTGCTAATCATAACCCTGCTTCATACATTAGCCATAGCCTTAAGCCTAGCCATAAACTTAACCCAAAACCTATCTTTAAACCGAGTAGTAAACCTAGCCTTAACCCTAAACTTAAACCTAAGCCTAACCCAAAACTAGCCCTAATCCTATACATAACCCTAGACCTTACCTTAGGTCTAAACCTATCCATTACACTAACAATAACCCTAACTCTTAAGCTAACCCTAGGTCTAACCCTAACCCTATCCATTACACTAAACCAAATCTAAATCCTAAAACTAATGCTGTCATTACACTAAACCAAAACCCTAACTTAACCCAAAACCTAAACCTGACCCTGACACTAAATATAACCCTAGACATAAACCCGAATCTTAACCTAAACCTAATCCTTACACTGGATGAAGCCATAAACCTAACACTAAATCTAGCCCTAACTATAACCCTAGACCTGACATTAGCCCTAGCCATAATATTATATCTAAAAATAACACAAACCCTAAACCTCATCCTAGCCATAAACCTAGCCTTAATCATAACCCTAACCCTAATTCTAGCCCTAACCCTAATACTAACCCTTGCCATAGCCCTAAACCTAGCCAAAAGCACATCCCTTAACCTAATTGTAAGCCTAACTCTAAACCTCACCCTTTTCATCACAACTGCCCTATCCTTAGCCCTAGCTTTAACTCTAGAATGAAACCTAACTTTAAATCTAACCCCAACTCGATGCATAAGTCAAAAATTGCCCAAATCCTGATGCTAATTCTAAAACTAGTTGTAACCCTATCCCTAACCTTAACCCTAGCCATAATTTAGCCATATCCCTAAACCTAACTCTAAGCCTAGCCCTAAGAATAACTCTAACTCTCACACTGGCTCTATCACTCATTCTAATCCTATCCCTTCCCATAAACCTAACCCTATCCCAAATTCAAGTCCTAACCCTTTCCATATCCTTAGCCCTAGCACTAAACTTAGATAAAAACCTAACTCTAAATTTAACCCTAAACCAAAGCCTAAGCCTAAATCTAAGACTAGCCCTAACCCTAACACTAATGCTAAAAATTTCATTAACCCTAATCCTAGCCCTAAAACCAAACCAAGCCAAAGCTCTAACCATAACCCTTAACCAAAACCAACCCCTAACCCTACACCTAGCCCTAAACCCAGCCCTAATTCGAGTTTTAAGCCACACCCTAAAAGTAGCCCTGACCCTTACTCTGAACATAACACTAACCCGAGGTCTAAACATCACCCTAAACATAAACCTAAACCTAACAGTAAACCAGTAAACCTAGCCCTAAAACACTAAAATTAGCCATAAGCATAACCCTAGTACTTACCTTAGCCCTAAACCTAACCCTAGCACTAACTTAACCCAAAACCTAGCCCTAAACTTAACCATAACCTGAGCCCTAAACTGATTTCTAACTCTATCCATTACCATAACCATAACCCTCACCCTAATGCTAATTCAAGCCCTAAGTTTAAACCTTAACATATCCCCAACCCTAAACCAGAACTTGACCCTAATAATACCCTTAGCTCTAAACCTGATGCTAACCCTAAACTTAACCCTTACACTAGATGTACCCATAATCCTTATCCTAAAACTATCTTTAACCATAATTCTGGACCTGAAATTAGCCCTCACACTAATCCTAGCCCTAACCCTAAAAAAAAAATCCCTAGCACTCATCCTAGTCCTAAACCTAGGCTTAATCAAAAGCCTTACCATAACCACAGCCTAACCATAATTATAACCCTCACCCTATTTCTAAACCTAGCTGTAAAGCCATCCATTACCAAAAACATTGCCTGAACGCTAAACCTAAACTCTAAATGCTAACACTAAACTCTAACCCTAACCCTAACACTAACCCTAAATCTAGGCTTAAACTAAACACTAAACGTAGCCCTAATACTAGCCCTAATTTAGCCCTATCTATAACCCTAACCCTAACCCTAATCCTAGTCCTAAGACTATCTCTCGCCCTAGCTCTATCCCTAGTTTTAACCATATCCCTTACAATAACCCTAAACCTAGCCATAACCCTTGCCCTATCCTTAGTTCTAGCCTTCACCCTAGGTCTAACCCTAATGCCAAATTTTACCCTAACACTAAGCCTAAGCCTAACACTAACACTAGCCCTAACCCAGACTATAGGACTGACTAAAAAAACCCTAACTCTAAACCTTTACTTAAACCAAACTATAACACTACTACTAGACCTAACCCTAGCCCTAGTTTGAATCCTAACCCAAACCCTAAAACCAACCCTGATACTGACTCATATCCTAACACTCACCCTAGCTGTAAACACCACCCTCACCTTAAACGGAACCCTAACATTAACCCTAGCCCTAATTTGAGTTCTAACTCTAACCCTAAAACTAAGCCTGACCCTGATTCCTATTCTAACATGAACCCTAGCTAAAAATATCACCCTAACCTTAAACATAACCCTATCACTAAACCTAACCCATAACCTAACAATAAAACTAACCCTAATGGTAACCCTAGTTCTTACATTAGCCATTGTCCTACCCCTAGCTCTAACCCTAACACAAAACCTATGCCTAATCCGAGTCCTAAACCCAGCTTTAACCCTAACTCTAACCATAAACTAGCTCTAAACCAATCCCTTACTTAAGCAAAACATTAAACCTAAGGGTAACCCTAGACCGATCCCTTATCCTTAAGCTAACCAAAAGACTAACCTTATTAATAGCCCTTAACCTTGCACTCATTCTAGATCTAACCCTATCCAAAACTCTAACACTAACCCTGACCCTTCTACTGACCTTACCTTTAATCTTAGGTCTAATCCTAACCATAACCCTAAACCAAAACCTACTGTAATCCTATCCCTAAACCTAATCCTGAAACTAACACTGAGCCTAGCCCTAACCATAGCTCAGAACCTAACCCTTACACTAAACATAACCTTAACCTAACCCTAGTTCTGACCCTCACCCTAACCCTAAATGAAGACCTAATTCTAACCATAACACTTGCCCTAAACTTAAGTCTAGCTGTATCATTAACCTAAACATAATCCTTACCCTAATGTTAACCCTAAGCCTAACCCTAAACATATCATTATCCCCAAACTTATCAATTATCCTATACCTACCCTGAACCCTAGACCTAATACAATCATTACCCTAACCCTAACTCTAATGATAATTCGAGCCCTAACCCTAAACTCAAACCTAAAGCTAACCATAACACTAACACTGACCCTAATAATTCCCCTAGCTCTAAACCTCACTCTTACCCTATACCTAACCCTTATACTAGACTTAGCCATAAAACTAACCCCAAAACTATCCCTAAGCATAAACCTAGGCTTGATATTAGCCCTAGTCTTGATAGTAGCCCTAACCCTAACACAAAACCTAGACCTTATCCTAGCCCTAAACATAGCGTTAATTATAATCCTAACCATAACCCTAGGCCTAACTCTAACACTACCCCTAGCCCTAATCTTAGATCTAATTTAGCCCTATCCCTAACCTTAACCCTAACCCTAGCCAAAAGACTAACTCTAAATATCACCTTAGTCCTAACACTAGTTTTAACCCTATACTTTACTGGAACCATAATCCTAGCCCAAACCATAGGTCTAATACTCGCCCTATTCATAGTCCTAGCAGAAACCCTAGATCTAACCCTAACTCTAAATCTAACCATAAACCTTAGCCTAAAGAAACCTAACACAAGCCCTAACCCTAAGGCTAATCCTAAAACTAGCTCTAATCCTAGCCCTAAAACAAAACGAAGCCATAGACCTAACCCTAACCCTTAATAAAAACTAAGCCCTCACCCTACACTAGCCATAACTCTATTATAATTCGAGTACTAAGCCAAACCCTAAAACTATCCCTGAACCTGACTCTGACCTTAACACTAACCCTAGCTCTAAACATCACCCTTACCCTATGCCTAAACATAACAATAGACCTAGCCCTAACCCTAACCCTAAAATTAGCCCTAATCACAAACCAGGTATTTACATTAGTGGCTACACTAAACCTAGCCTTAATTTAACCCCAAACCTAGCCTTATTCTGAGCACTATCCCTAGATTTACCCCTAAACATATCCCTATCACTAATCGTAACTATAACCATAGCTGTAACCCTAGATTTAACCCTAACCCTAACCCTAAGCCTAACCCTATCAATAATCATAAAAATAACCTTAGTTGTACCCCTATCTCTAACACTATCCATTATCCTAACCATAACCCTGTCCCTAATGCTAAACCTGGGCCTAAACCTAATTGTTTCACTAATCCTAACCCTATCCATTACACTAAACCTAACCTGAAACCTAAAACTAACACTATCTTTACTGTAATCCTAACTCTAATGCTAATTTGAGCCCAAACATTAAACCTTAACGTATCCAAAACACTAATCATGACCCTGACCCTAAGAGTACCCTTAGCTCTAAACCTGAACCTAACCCTGAACCTAACCCTAACCTAACCCTTACACTAGACGTAGCCATAAACCTAAACCTAAAACTATTTTTAACCATAACACTAGACCTGAAATTACCTCTAGCCATAATCCTAGCACTAAACCTAGCCTTAATCCTAGCCTGAACAATAACCCGAGCCCTAACCCTAGTTCTATTCTTCATCCTAGTCCTAAACCTACATATAATCTCATCCTATACCACAAAACTAACGATAAACCTAAACCTAACCCTAACCCTCACCCTAAACCTAGGCCTAACACAAAGCCTAGTGCTAATACTAGCCTTTATTTAATACTAACCTAACCCTAAACCTAGCCATAAGACTAACTCGAACTCTTTCCATAGCCCTAGCCCTAGTTCTATCCTTAGACTTAATCCTTATCCTAGATCTAAGCCTAAGTCTAAATCTAAACCTAACTCTAAATAACTCTAAAATAAGCCTAAACCAAACAGGAACACTACCCCTAACCATAATGCTAATCCTAAAATATGCCCTACCTAGCCCTAGCCATAAACCAAAACCAAGCCATAGCCCATATCTTAACCCTTAACCTAAATCAAACCCTAACCTTACAACTAACCCTAAAATTAACTCTAAAATTAACACTGACCCTGACACTGACCCTAACACTAATTCCAGCTCTAAACACCACCGTAACCTAAAATTAACATTAACACTATATCTAGTCTTAACCGAACCCTGAAACTAGCCTTATTCATAACCCTAGTTCATACATTAGACATTGTTCTAACCGTAGCCCTAACCCTAACACAAATTCTACACCTAATTCTAGCCCTAACCTTAGCTTTAACCATAATACTAGGCCTAACCCTAATCTTAACCCTAGCCCTAACCTTATTCCTTACACTAAGCCAAACCCTAACCCAAATGCTAACCCTAATCTTAATTCTAGTCCTTAGCCTAACTTAAACACTAATCATAATACTAGTCTTAACCCTAGCCTTCATTCTACCTCTAAACCTACCCCTGATCCTCATATGACCCTAACAGTAACTCTAGGTCTAAACCTGACCCTAACCCTAAAGCAAACCTTAACACTAGCCCTACTGGTAACCCTCTACCTATACATAAGCCTAACACTAGACGTGGACCCAAAGTTTATCCTAAATATAGTTATAAATCTACACCTAGACCTAAACAAAAACCTAGCACTAGCACTAACAATAACCCTTAAACTAAACCGAACACTTACCCTACACCTACACCTAAACCTAGTCCTAATTCTGGCTCTAATGCTAACCCTAACCCTATCCCAAAAACTGACCCTAATTCTAACACTGAACCTAGCTTTAAACATGACACTAACTCACAACCTAGACATAACACTAGACCTAGACATAACCCTAACCCTAAAATTAGCCCTAAACATAGCCCTAGCTCTTACATTAACCATAGTCCTAATCCTAGCCCTAAACATAACATAAAACCTAAGTCTATACCTAGGCCTAAACGTAGCTCTGAGCATAACCCTAACCCTAACCCTAGCCCTAAACCTAGCACTAACCTATGCCTCGCCTTAGATCTAACCCTAAACTTTATACTAAACATAACCCTAGATCTATCCTAAACCCTAAACCTAACCCTAGCTGTAATCCTAACATTAAACCTAGTCTGAAATTTAGCTCTAAACATATCCATTACCCTAACCCTAACCCTAATTAAAACCCCATCCCTGACACTAAACCTAACTCTAACTATAAATGTAAACCTAGACCTAAACCTCAACATAACCCTCGCCTTGCCTTAATTCTAGTTCAAACACTAACCCTTACCCTAACTTAACTATAACCCTAGCCCTAAACTTAACACTTACCCTAACTCTAAAACTTACCCTAAATCACACCACTATTCTATTCCTAAACATAGCCCTAATCCTAGAGTTGATCCAAACCATAACCTAGCCCTAACCCTAGCTCTACACCTCTCCATTACACTAAACATAACCCTAACACTAATGGTAACCCTAACCAGAATGCTAAACCTAACTCATCCGTTACCCTAAAACTCTACTGAAACCTAAACTAAACCTTATCCATTACCCTTATCCTAAACCAAACCCTAATGCTAATTCGAGCCTTAACTCTAAACCTTTAGCTAATCCAAATGCTAATTCTGACACTGTTCCTGACCCTAATAATAATCCTAGCCCTAAAGCTGAACTTTATCCTAAACCTAACTCTTACAGTAGACCTAATCTTAACCTAACCCTAAAACTCTTTTTAACATTAACCCTAGACCTGTTATTAGCCCTAGACCTGGTCCTAGCCATAACCCTAACAGAAAACCTAGACCTTAACCTAGCCCTAAACGTAGACTTAATCCTTAACTGAAACATAACCCTAGGCCTAATCCTAATTCTAAAGCTCACCCTATACCTAAAGCTAGCTATAACCCCACCCATTTCCCTAAACTTTACCTTAACACCAATGCTAACCCTAACTCTAGCCCAACCCCTTAGTCTAACCCTAACACTAACCCTAGCCTTAATACTAGCCCTAATGTAGCCTGACCCCGACACTAACCCTACCCTAATCCTAAGCCCTAATTTAGCTCTAAACCGAACCCTTACTCTGGCCCTAATCCTAGCCCTAACTCTAACACTAAGCCTAGTCCTAATCCTAGCCCAATTTAGCCCTAACCCTTGTCCTAACCCTAGCTCTAATCCTAGCCTTAATTTAGCCCTAAACCTAAACCTAACCCTAAGACTACTACCATGACTGACTCTAATTCTCACCCTACCGAATCCCTAGTTCTAACCATATTCATTACCATAACCTAACCCTCACCCTAACCCGAGCTCTAGCCCTACCCTAACCCTAGATCTAACACTAACTCTAAATGTATCCCTCACCCTAAGCCTAAACCTCAACCTAACACTAGCCCTAACCCTGATGGTAATCCCTAATCTAGCCATAACCATAGCCCTAGCCCTAAAACCAAACCAAGGTATATCCCTAACCCTTAACTTAAACCAAACCCTAACCGTACAACTACTACTAACTTTAGCAATAATTCGAGTTTTAACCCTAACCCAAAAACTAACCCTGAATCTAAAACTAACCCTAACAATAACCCTTGCTTTAAACATCACCCTAACCCTAAACCTAACTGTAACAGTAGACCAAGCCCTAACCCTAACCCTAAAACTAGCACTAATTGCAACACTAGTTCATACATTACCATAGTCCTAATCCTAGCCCTAACCAAACCCAAAACCAAGCCCTAATCCGAGCCTTAACCCTACCTTTAAACCTAACCCTAAACCTAAGCCTAACCCAGAACATAGTCCAAAATTTTACCCTAACCCTAGCCAGAATTCTAACCATAACAATAGCCCTATCACTAACTCTAACCCTATCCATTACCCTAATCATAATCATAACTCTAATGGTAACCCTAGGCCTAACCCTAAACTTATCCCTAACCTAACCTATTTCCCTACCTAACCCGAAACCAAACCCTAACATTAGTGCTACAGGTAATCATATACTTAAACCTAAACCTAACACTAGCCCTAGACTTAAACCTAATTCTAAATCTAGCCATATCTCTAGCCCTAGACCTTAACCACAACCTAGCCCTAGCCCTAACAATAACCCTTAACCTAACTCAAAAACAAACCATACACCTAGACCTAATCCTAGTCCTAATTCTGGCACTAAACCCAACACTAACTCTAACCTGAACACTGGCCCTGACCCTAACATAATCCTAACTCCAAAGCACACTCTAAAACAAACCTAATCCTAACACTAGACCTAGC
Source organism: Marmota flaviventris (assembly GCF_047511675.1). Lineage (NCBI taxonomy): Eukaryota > Metazoa > Chordata > Mammalia > Rodentia > Sciuridae > Marmota > Marmota flaviventris. Next base: position 316,094 of record NW_027288421.1, on the reverse strand, counting down.
CATAACCCTAACCCTAAAACTAGCCCTAATCATAACCCTAGGTCTTATATTACCCATGGCCCTAACACTAGGCCTAAACTAACACAAAACCTAGCTGTAATTTTATGCTTGAACATAGCCCTAAGTGTAAACCTAAACCTAACCCTAGCCCTAACCCTAACACTAAGCCTCGCTTTAGACCTAAACCTAGGTCAAAACCTAACCTTTACCGTTAACATAACCCTAGCCGTATCCCAAAGCCAAACCTAACACTAGCTCTAATCCTAACATTAACCATAGCCCTAACCATAGTTCTAATCATATCAACTACCCTAACCCTAACCCTAATCATAACCATAAGCCTAGCCCTAAACCTAGCTCTAATTCTATCCACTACGCTAACCACAACACTAACTGTAATGCTAATCCTAGGCTTAACCCTAACCCTTTCACAATCCCTAAACCTATCTATTGCCCTAAAACTAACCTGAACCCTAATCCTAAGCCTATTCATTACCCTGACCATAACTCTAACCCTAATGCTAATTCGAGCCCTAAACCTAAACATTAACCTAAACCAAACCTTAAGCCAAATACTGAACCTAATAATACACATAGCTTTAAACTTCACCCTTAACCTAAATCTAACCCTTACCCTAGACCTAACCATAAACATAAACCAAAACCTCTCTCTAATGTAACCCAAAACATGAAAATAGCCCTAGCTCTAATCCTAACCCTAACCCAAACACAAACACTAGCTCTTATCCTGGAATAAAATTTAGCCTTAATCATAACCCTAACCCTAATTGTAACCCTTTCCCTAGACCTAAACCTAGTTATAACCCCATTGCTTACCCTAAACCTAACCCAGACCTTAACATTAACATTAAACCTAGCCCTAACCTTAACACTAGGACTAACCCTAACACTAAACCTAGCCCTAACCCTAAACCTAATGCTAATCATAGCTTTAAGACTAACTATAACTCTCGCCCTAGCCCTAGCCCTAATTCTAACTCTATCACTTACCATAATCTTATTCCTCGCCAGAGCCTACATTAACCCTAGCCCAAACCTTACATTTTGCCCTATCCGTAGATCTAAACCTAACTCTAAATCTAACACTAATTATAAAACTAAACCTAACCCTAACACTAGCTCTAACCCCAACGATAATACTAATACTAGCTCTAAGCATAGGTTTAGACCTAAAACAAAACTAAGCCAAAACAATAACATTAACTTTTACCTAAACCAAATCCTTACCTTATATCTAGCCCTAAGTCTAGCCCTAATTTGAGTCCTAAACTTAACCCTAAATCTACCCCAAAACCTGTCTCTGACATTAACACTAACCCTACCTCTAAACATCACCCTAAACCTAAACCTTAACCTAACACTAGACCTGGTCCTAACCCTAATTCTAAAACTAGTTCTAATTATAAACCTAGATCCTACATTAGCCATAACCTTAAACCTTATGCTAACCCAAACCTAGCCCAAATCTGATACCTAACCCTAGCTTTCACCCTAACCCTATCCCTAACACTCTCCCTAACCCTAACCCGAACCCTACTTCTAACCCTAGCTCTAACCTTATACTTTACCCTAGCCAAACCCCAACCCTAATGCTAACACTAGTCCTAAAACTAATCCTGAGACTAACCCAAAAGCTAACCCTATTACTAGTCTTAACCCTAGCCCTCATTCTTGTTATAACCATAACCCAAATTCTAACCCAATCCCTGACCCTTTTTCTGACCCTGAACCTAAACCAAACCCTAACACTAGCCCTATGCTTTTTCCTATATATAAACCTAACCCTAAAACTAGCCCTAGATTAAACCTAATCCTAAATATAGACATATCTTTAGCTAAGACCTAAACAAAAACCTAGGCCTAGCTCTAATGATAACCCTTAACCTAAGCCAAACACTAACCTTACCTCTAGACCTAACCAATCGTAATTCTGGCTCTAGCCCTAACCCTAACCCTAATCCAAACACAGACCCTGACACTAAGAATTAACCTAGCTATAAAACTGACCCTAACTGAAACCTAAACCTAAACCTAACAGTAGAACTAGCCATAACCGTAAACATAATCCTTACATTACCATAGCACTTAAACTAGCTCTAAACCTAACACTAAACCTAGCCCTAATCCTAGGACTAAATCTAGCTCAAAGTAAAACCCTAACCCTAACCTAACCTTATCCCTTATCCTAAGCCTAACCTTCACGCTAACGCTAACGCATGCCTTAGACCTAACCCTAGATAAAACCCCAAACCGAACCCTCAACTTTACCCTAGCCCTAGCCTTAAACCAAATGCTAATCCTAGCCCTAATCATAATGTTAACACTAACCCTAAACCTAAACCTATCATTACCCTAACCAAACCCTAATGCTAATTCAAGTCTAAACCTAAACCCTAACATAAACCAAACCTGAAACCGAATTCTAACTGTAATAATACCCCTAGCTCTAAACCTCACCCTTACCCTAAACCTAACCCTTACACTAGACCTAGCCATAAATCTAACCCTCAATCTATCCCTATTGTAAGCCTAGACCTGATACTAGCCCTAGCCCTAATTCTTGCCATAACCCTAAAACAAACCAGAGCCCACATCCTAGCCCTAAACCTAGCATTATTATTAAACCAAACCATAACCCTAGCCCTAACCAAAATTCTAACCTTCAACCTAACTCTAAAACTAGCTCTAACCCCATCCCTTCCTCTAAACCTAAAACTATCTCCAAACCTAAACCTATGTCTAACCCTAATACAAATGCTAGATGTAATCCTAGCCCTACTTTACCCCTAAACCCAACCTAACCCTAGCCCTAAGACTAACTCTAACTCTGGCACTAGTCATATTTCTAGTGCTAACACTATCCCTTACCATATTCCTATCGCTTGCCTTTACATTAGCCCTAACCCTAGCTCTAGCCCTAATCTTATATCTAAGCCTAACTCTAAATCAAACCCTAATCCTAAGCTAAACCTCTCACTAAAACAAGCTGAAATAATAATGCTAATCCTAAAACTATATTTAACCTAGCACTAGCCCTAATCAATAACCAAGCCATAGCCCTATCCATAACCTTTAACATAAACTAAACCCTAAACCTACACCTTGCCCTAAACCTAACACTAATTTGAGTCCTATACCTAACCCTAAAACAAATCCTGACCCTGACTCTGACCCTAACACTAACCCTAGCTCTGAACATCACTCAAAACCTATATCTAAACCTAACCCTATACCTAGCCCTAACCCTAACCCTAAAACAAGTTCTACTCGTAACCTTAGTTCTAACATTAGCTGAAGCCCAAAATCTAGCCGTAATCTAACCCAAAACCTATCCCTAATCAGAGCCCTAACACTAACTTTAACCCTAACCAAAATCCTAATTCTAGCTCTAACACTTACCCTAAACATAACCATAACCCTTACCCTTGCATTTACCCAAAACCTAACACTAACCCTAGCCTTAATCCTAACAATAAACCTAGCCCTAACCCCAGTGGTAACCCTATCCATTACCCTAATCCTAATCCTAACCCTAGGATAACACTGAACTTATTCCTAACCATAAACCTGTACATTACCATAAACCTAACCTGAACCCTAAACCTAACCATATCCATAAATTTAATCCTAACACTAATAAGCTTAACCCTAAAACTATCTCTAACGATAACCTAGACCTGACATTAGCCCTAGCACTAATGAAGCCCTAAGACTAGAACAAAATCTAGCCCGAATCCTAGCCATAACCTTAGCCTTAATCCTAAACCTAACCCTAACTAACCATAGAACTAAACTTAATTTTAACACTTGCCCTAGTTCTAAAGCTAGCCATAACATCATATCAATCCATAAGCATAACCATAAGCCTAGCCATAAACCTAGGCTCAGCTTTAATACTAACACTAGCTCTAATCCTAGCCCTAATTAAGCCATACTTTTAACCCTATATCTAAACCTAACAATAAGACTCACTGTAACTCTCGCCCTACCACTAGCCTAGTTCTTACACTATCCCTTATGATAATTCAAACCCTAGACCTAACCCTAGCCCTAACCTTCACTGAAGTCCTAAACCTAGATCTAACCCTATCTCTAAATATAACCCTTAAACTATGCCTAAACCACACCCGAACACTAGCTCTAACCCTAATGCTAATTTGAAAATTAGCCCTAACCCTAGCCCTAGCCCTCAAGCAAAACCGAGCCATAGCAGTGACTCTAAACCTTAACCTAAACCAAAACCTAACCCTACACCTAGTCCTAACCCTAGACCTAATTTGAGACCTAACCCTAACACTAGAACTAATACTAACACTAACTCTGACTTTATCACTAACCCTAGTTCTACACATCACCCTATCCCTAAACCTAATCCTACACTAGACCTCACTCTATACCTAATCTACACTAGACCTAACTCTATACCTAACCCTAAAACTAGCCCTAATCATAATGCCAGTTTTTAAATTAGCCATAGCCCTAAACCTAACACAAAACCTAGCCATAATTCAAGCTTAACCCTAACTTTAACCCTAACCCTAACCCTGGCCCTAACCCTAGTCTTATCTCTAGTCCTAATCCTAGCTCTAACTCTATGTTTACACTTAGTCAAACCCTTACCCTATCGCTAACATAGTCCTAACCCTAATTCTATGCCTACCCCAAACCTTAACTCCATTACTAAACTAACCTTAGCACTTATTTAAGCTGTAAATTTAACCCAAACCCTAACCCTAACCCTGAGCCTTATTCTGACCCTAACACTAAACCTAGGTTTAAACCCTAAATTTTATCCAAAATGTAACACTAGCCTTACCAGTAACCCTAAACCTAAACCTAACACTAACACTAGCAATAGACCTAAACGTAATCCTTAACGTAGCCATAACCCTAGCCTTAGCCCTAACAATATCCCTTAACCAAACCAAACACTAACTCTATCCATAGACCTACCCTAGTCCTCATTCTAACACTAAATCTGATCCTAACCTGAACCCTGACACTTACCCTAACAAAAACCCTAATTCTAAACATTGTCCTAACCCAAAAACTAACCCTAACACTAGACGAACTATAAATGTAGCCATAAACATAACTGTAGCTCTTAAATTCCCATAAACCTAACACAAGCCCTAAAACTCACACAAAACCTAGCCATAATTACAGCCCTAAAACTAACCCTAAGCATAACCCTAACCCTAAAACTAGCCCTAACCCTAAACCGAACCCTAACCCTTGTTCTAGCCCTAACTCTAGCTCAAACCCTAAACCTTAACCTAAATATAACCCTAGCCAAAACTCTAAACCTCACTAACTTTAGCCCTAATTCTAACTGTAAACATAGACCAAAGCCTAGCTCTAACTCTATCCATTACACTAACCATAACCCTAAAACTAATGCTAACTCTAGCCCTAAACCTAACCCAAATCCTACCCTGGCCCTGACTGTAACCCTAACCCTCACCTTAGCCCTAAACCTAGCTCAATCCATAACCATTACACTTAACCTAACACTAACACTAACCCAAGGCCTAACCATAGCCCTAACCCCAGCCCTAATCCTAACCTTAAGCCTAGCCCAAACCCTAGCTCGAACCCTACCTATTACTGAACCCTAAACTTAACCCTAATGATAACACTAGACCTAAAGGGAAATGTACCCTAACCCTAAACCAAAACCTGATCCTAGACAAATAGTGAACCTAACCCCTAACCCCAAATCTACGTTAGCTCAAATCCTAAACCTAATTCTAAACCTAAACCTAAGGCTAACCTAAACCTGAACCTATCTTTAACCTGACATCTAAACCTGTTACCCTAACCCTAATGATAACCCTTGCCATAACTGTAACACTAACCCTGACCATAAACCTGGACCAAACTCTAAATAAACCTTAGCCATAGCAAAAATCCTAGCTCAAACCCTAAACCTAATCCTAACTGTTACCCTCGCCTTAACCCGGACCCTAACCCTAATTCTAGCCATCATTTTAACCATAACCCTAGCCCTAACCCTAGGTATAACCTTATAAATTACCCTAATGATAACCATAACCCTAATGCTAACCCTAAGACTAATCCTCAAACTATCACTATCTTAAACCTAACCTGAAACCTAAACCTAACAGTATCTATTACCTTAACCCTAATTCTAACCTTAATGCTAATTTGAGGCTTAAATCTAAATTTTAACCTAACCCAAACCCGAAGCCTGACTCTGACCAAAATAATACCCCAGCTCTTATTCTGACCCTTTAACTAAACTTAACACTTTAATTTGACCTAGCCATAAACGTAACCCTAAAAATATCACTTAATATAACTTTAGTTCTACCATTAAATCTTGACGAATACCTAACACAAAACCTAGCCCAATCCTAGAATCTAGTGTTATACTAAAAATAACCCTAACCCTACCCCAACCCTAAAGCTAATCATAAAACTAGCTCTAACCCTAATGATAACAGTAAAACAAAATTGAGAAACAGGCCTAACACTAAACTTAACTTTTAAAACAAATGCAAGCACTACATCTAGACCTAACTCTAGCCCTAATTCGATTCCTAATCATAACCTTAAAAATAACTCTGAACCTGAATTATATTCTAACACTCATCCTAGCTCTAAACACCATCCTAAACTTAAACTAAAACCTAACAGTAACCCTATCCCTAATTCGGGTTCTAACCCTAACCCTAAAACTAACCCTGACTTGACTGATGTCCTAAAACTAAACCTAGCTGTAAGTATCACCCAAATCTTAAACCTAACCCCAACACTTGACCTATCCCAAACTCTAACCCTAATTGTAACCCTAGTTTTTATATTAGCCATTGCCCTAACCCTAGCCTTAAACCTCACATAAAAACAGGTCCTAATCTGAGCCCTAAACCTAGCTTTAACCCTAACCATAAACATAACCCTAGCCCTAACACTATACCTTACCCTGAGCAAAACCTTAAACCTAATGGTAACCCTAGACCTATCCTTAATCCTTAGGCTAACCAAATCCTAACCATATTAATAGCCCTAACCCTAGATCTCATTCTAGCTCTAATGTTATACCAAACCCTAACCCCAACGCTGACCCTTATTCTGAACATAACATATACCCTGGGCTAAACCTGACCCTAACCCTAAACCAAACCCTAACACTAGCCCTACTTGTAACCTTATGCCTAAACCTAACTCTACCACTATATATAGACCTAAACCCAATCCCAAATCTAGCCTGAACTCTAGCTCTAGACCTAAACAAAATCCTAGCCCTAGCCTTAATAAAAACCTTTACCTCACCCAAACACTAACTCAAACCATAGACTTAAACCTAGTCCTAATTCTGGCTGTAACCCTAACTTTACCTCTAACCCAAACACTGACCCTGCCATTAACACTAAACCTACCTCCAAACCTAAAACTAACCAACACCTAAACCTAATTCTAGACCCAGCCATAACCCTAACCCTAAAAATAGCCCTAATCATAACCCTAGATCTTACATTACCCATAGGCCTAACCCTAGGCCTAAACCTAACACTAAACATAGAGCTAATTTTAGGCCTAAACCTAGCCTTAAGCATAACACTAAACCTAACACTAGCCCTACACATAACCCTAGCCCTCACATTAGTCCTAAGATAGTCAAAGCCTAACTTTTACCCTAAACATAAACTTAGACCAATCCCTACCTCTCACTCTAAACCTAGCCCAAATCCTAAACTTAACCTAGCCCAAAACCTAGATTTAACCTACCCATTACCCTAACCTTAAACCTAAACTTATTGACAATCCTGGCCAGAACACTTATGTTAATCCTAACCCTAACTGGAAAACTAACCAGAGACATAACCCTAAAATTAACATTCAGCATAGCCCTAACTCTATATCAAACCATAAACCTAACCATAAACCTAAACATAACCATAGCTCTAATCCTAAAACTATCACTAATTCAAAATCTAAACCAAATCTAAACAAAAACTTAACCTATCTGTTACCTTAACCCTAACCCTAATGTTAATGATAACCCTAGCCCTAACTCTAATCCTAATATTAAACCTACCATTATCTTATCCCTAGACTTAACCCTAAACCCTGCCATAACCCTAGCTCAAAAACTAACCTTTATGCTAAACATAACACTAACCCTAACCCTAACTCTAAATTTCCCACTAACTCTAACACTAACTCAAGGCATATTCCTAACCATAACTCTAGTTCTAATCTAACCTCTACCATATAAATTACCCTAACCATAACCCCTACCCTAATGCTAACCCTAATTCTAAACTAACCCTATCACTAACGCTAACCGTATCAATTACCATAAAGAAAACATGAACCTTAAACAAACCCTAACAATACCCTAACCCTAACCTTAATGCTAATTTGAGCCATAAACCTAAATCCTTACCTAAGCCAAATACTTTTCCTAATAATTCCCCAAGCTCTAAACCTGACACTTACCCGGATCCTAACCCTTCACTAGTCGTAGCCATAAGCCTAACCCTAAAACTATCTTTAACCATAACCTGAGACCTGATATTAGCCCTAGCACTAATCGTAGCCCTGAATATAAAATAAACACTATCCCTCATCCTAGCCCTAAAGCTTGCCTTAATCATAACCCTAACCTCAACCTGAATCCTAACTGTAACTCTAACCCTCACCATACATCTAAACCTAGCTATAACGCCATTCTTTATCCTAAACTTAAACCTAACCCTATTCTTATCACTAGGCCTAAGCTGAACACTAACCCTAGCCCTAATCCTAGCCCTAATTACCCCTATGCAAATCCCTAACTCTAATTTTAGTCCTATAACTAACTCTAAATCTCACACTAGCCCTATCCCTAGATCTAACCCTATGCCTTACCATAACTTTAACCCTGGCCCTAACCCTAGCCCCATCATTAATTCTAGCTTAATCATAGATCTAAACCCAATGATAAATATAACCCTAACCCTAAGTGTAAGCCTAAAACTAACACTAGCCGTAACCGTAATACTAATTGTAAAACTAGCCCTAACCTTAACCCGAGATTAAAAAAAAAAAAAAAAAAAAAAAAAAAAAAAAAAAAATCGAGCAATAGACCTGACCCTAAACCTTAAATAAAACCAAACCTGAAACTACTATAAGAACTAATCCTAGCCCTAATTGAGTCCTAACCATAACCTTAAAACTAACACTGACCCTGATTCATATCCTAATACTCACCTTAGCTCTAAAAATGATGTTAACCTTAAACCAAACCCTAACAGTAAACCTAGCCCTAATTCGAGTCTTAATTCAAACCCTAAAGCTAACCCTGACCCTGACTCTTATCCTAAACATAACTCTAGCTCTAAATATCACCTTAACCGTAAATCTAACACTAACACTAGAACTACCCCTAACCCTGACTCTAAAGCTAACCCTAATTGTAACCCTGGTTTTTACTTTACCTGTTGCCCTAACCCTAGCCCTAACACTAACACAAAAACTAGCCCTAATTGGAGCCCTAAACCTAGCTTTAACCCTAAACCTAACCCTACCCCTACCGCTAACACTAGGTTTAACACTATCCCTAAACCTAAGAAAAACTCTATCAATAATGGTAAGACTAGACCTATCCCTAATCCTCAGGGTAATGAAAACTCTCGCCATATTAATAGTCCTAACCCTAGCCCTCATTCTAGCTCAAACCTTATCCCAAACCTTAACCATAACCCTGACACTTATTCTGACCATAACACTAACCTAGGTCTAAACATGACTCTAAAGCTAGACCAAACCATAACACTAGCCCTACCAGTAAATTTATACCTAAACCAGACCCTATCCCTAGCTCTAGGCATAAACCTAATCCTAAATCTATCTTTAATTCTAGCTCTAGACCTACACAAAAACCTAGCCTTAGCCCTAACAATAACTCTTAAATTAACGTAAAGACTAACAGTCCCCTAGACATAAACCTAGTCCCAATGCTGGCTTTAACCTGAACTCTAACTCTAAACTGAACACTGACCATGCCTTTAACACTAAATCTATCTCTAAACCTTACCCTAACCAAAAAACCTAAACCTAACACTACACATAGCCATAACCCTAACCCTACAACTAGCCCTAATCATAATCATAGCTCTTACATTAACCATAGCTCCAACTCTATGCTTTAAACTAACACAAAACCTAGAGTGAATTCTAGGCATAAACCTATCCCTAAGCGAAACCCCAACCCTATCCCTAGCCCTAACCCTAAACTTAACCCTAGCCCTAAACCTAGCTCAAAATATACACCTTACCTAATCCTATACCTAACAGTATTGATAACCCTAGGCTTAACCCAAAACAAAACCCTAACCCTAACCAGAAAACTAACAATGGACCTAACCCTAAAAGTAACACTCACCATGGCCCTAACCCTAGCTCAGAAACTAACACATACCATAAAACTAAACATAACCGTAGCCTTAACTTAATCTGAAAACTAAATCTAACCATTAACCTAAATGTAAACCTACATCTAACCATATCCATTACCCTAATCCTTATCCTAAACCTAGTGTTAACCCTAGCCCTAATTTAACTCTAAACCTAAACCTATCATAATCCTGTCCCTAGACCTAAGGCTGAACCTAATCCTTGATCTAGCCCTAGAATTAACACTAGCTCAAACCCTAGCCATTACACTAAACATAAACCTATCCCAAACCCTAATCCCAATCTTAGCCCTAATCCTAACTATAAACATAGCCCAAACTCTGCCTCTAACTCTAGCCATTACCCTAATCATAACACTAAACCTAATGCTAAACCTAGCCCTAACCATAACCCTAAACCTTACTCTATCCCTAGTCCTGATTCTAACCTGAAGCCTCAACCTAGCCCTAACACTTACTCAATCCCTGACTCTTACCCTTAACCTAACCATAAGAAAATGATAAGCCTAACCCTAAACCTAACCCTATCCCTAGCCCTACTCCTAAACTTAAAACTAGACTTAGCCTTAGCTCTAAAACCATCAATTACCCTGACCATAACCATGAACATCACGATAACCATAACCCTAACCCTAAACCTACTCTAACACTAAATGTAAACCTAACCCTACACCTAACAATAAACCTAAACCTTGCCATAGTCCTAAACCTAGCTCAAACCCTAAAAATTATGCTAAACTTAACACTAACCCTAGTCCTAAATCTAAACCTAACCCTAAGACCCCTAACTCAAGGTCCAAACCTGTCCATACCCTTAACCCTAATGGTAAACCTAATCCTAATCCTAGACCTAATCCTAAGCCTAACCCTATCATTAGCTCTAAACATAGCTCAAACCCTAACCCATATTCTAAAACTAACCCTAGACTTAACCCTAACCCTAAATATAGCCTTAATCCTAAACATAACCCTAGCCCTAATCCTAGCTCTAACCCTATCCATTACCCTAATGATAACCATAAACCTAATGCTAACCCTAGGCCCAACAATAACCCTATCCATTACCCTAAACCTAATCTGAGCCCTAAACCTAAACTGAAGCCTAAACCTAACCTTATCCATTATCCTAACTCTAACTCAAACCTAATGCTAATTTGAGCCATAACACTAAACCTCAACCTAACACAAACCCAAAACCTGACTCTATTATAATACACTAGCTCTCAACTTGAACCACACCATAAATCTCACTCTGACACTAAACCTAGCCATAAATCTTACAAAAAAAACTATTCCTAACAATAACCCTAGACCTGATATTAGCCCTAGCCCCAATTCTTGCCATAAACCTAACACAAATGCTAGCCCACATCCTAGACCTATAACTAGTCTTGATCCTAACCCAAACCCTAACTCTAGCCATATCCCTAATTTTATCCCTCACCCTAGTTCTGAACCTTGCTATAACCCCATCCCTTCCCCCAAATATAACCCTAACTCTAACTCTAGACTTAACCCTTACACAAATCCTAGATCTGATCCTAGCATTAATTTAGCCCTAACCCTACCACTAGCACTAAGACTAATTCTAACTCTCACCCTAGCCCTATTCCTAGATCTAATCCTATTTCTTACCATAACCATAACACTTGCCCTAACTTTTGCCCCAACACTAGCCCTAGCCCTAACCCTAGAACTAACCATAACTCTAAGTCCAACTTTAAACCTAAGCCTAAATCTCACACTAATACTAGCCCTAAAACTAACACTAAACCTAAAACCAGCCCTAATCTAGTTAAAGCCCTAAAAAAAAAAAAAAGCGAGCCATAGTCCTGAACCTAATGCTTAACCTAAACCAAAACCTAACCCTACACCTATTCCTAACATCAGCCCTAATTCTAGTCCTAACCTAACCCAAAAACTAACCTTGAGCCTGACTCTTATCTTACTCTAACCCTAGATCAAACATCACCAAAATGTATACCTAACCCTAAAACTAGAACTAGGCCTAAGAGTAACCCTACAAGTAGCCCTAATCATAACTCTAGATCTTACATTAGCCTTAGCCCTAATCCTAGCCCTAACCTAACCCAAAACCTAGACCTAAACTGAGCCCTCCACCTCGTTTTAACCCTAAACCTAATCCTAACCTTAATCATTAGTCTAAAACTAACACTAAACCTAAAAATGGCCCTAACCCTAAACCTAACCCTAGACTTAATCCTAACCATAATCCTTACCCTAACTCTAGCTCTAATCCTATCCATTACCCTAAACATAACCTTAATCCTAGTGCTAAACCTAGCCCTAAACTTAACTCTAATCCTAAACCTAGACCTGACACTAACCCTAACATCACAATTACCCTAACCATAGCTCAAACCCTAACACTTACCCTAAACCTAACCATAACGCTAACCCTAGACATAACCCTAACCCTAAAACTAGCCCTTATCCTAACAATAACCCTAGCCCAAACCTATCCATTACCCTAAACATAAGCCTAACCCAAACATAGCTCTAAATATAATTCTTACCCTACCCATTACCATAACCCTAACTATAAATGTCATGATAACACTACCGTAAACCTAAAACTATTCTAAACCTAACTGTAAACATAACCCTTGTCCTAACTCTAAACCTACACTAACCATAACTGTAAACCTAACCCTAGAACCAACCATAAAACTAACGCTTGTAGTAGTCCTAATCCTAGTTCAAATCCTAACAGTTACGCTAAACCTAACACTAACCCTAGTCCTAAACATAAATCTAATGCTATCAATTTAGGCTTAACCCTAAACCTATAGCTAACACTAACCTTATTCTTACCTAAAACCAACCTGAACACTAAACATAACCCTATCAATTACTCAAACCCTAACACTAACTCTATTGCTAATTTGAGGCCAAAAACTAATCCAAAACTTAACTCAAACTCTGAACAAGACACTGCCTCTAATAACACACCTAGCTCTAAACCTGATCCTTACCCAAAACATAACCCTTAAACTAGACCTAGCCGTAAAACAAACACTAAAACTATCCCTAACCGTATCCTTAGACCTGATATTAGAACTCTACCTAATTCTTGCCTTAAACATAACACAAAGCAGAGCCCTCATCCTAGCCTTAAACCTAGCTTTAAACCTAACCCAAACCCTAACCCTAGCCCAAACCCTAATTTCAACCCTCGCCCTATTTCTGAACCTAGGTATAACCACATCCTTTCCCCATCACTATCCCTAACCCTAACACTATCTCTAACACTAAACCTAAACCTAATTTATTGCTATCTGTAACCGTAACTCTAAACTTAGCCCTAAGACTAACTCTAATTGTAGCCCAAGACCTATTTCTAGTACCAACCTTATCTATTGCCTAACCCTAACACTAGCCCTAACCTTAGCCCTAAACCTAGCCATAGTCTTAAACCTAGAACTAACCCTAACTCTAAATCTACTTTAATTATAAACCTAAACCTCACCCTAACACTAGCCCTAAATCTAATTCAAATTAGAAAACTAGCCCTAACCCTAGCCATAGCCAAAAAACAAAACTAAGCTATAGCCCTAATCCTCAACCCTTAACCTATACCAAATCCTAATGCTACATCTAGTCCTAACCCTATCCCTACAACTAATACTGACCCTGACTCTGACCCTAAAACTAACCCTACTTCTAAACATCACCCTAACCCTAAACCTAAACCAAACACTGGACCTAGCCCTAATCCTAAACCTAAAACTCTCTCTAACTGTAAAGCTAGTTCTTATATTAGAAAGAGCCCTAACCCTAACACAAAACCTAGTGCTAATCTGATCCTCAATTCTACCTGTAACACTAACCCTAACCCTAATCCTAACACTAATCCAAACCCTAGCTCTAAACACATCCCTTACCCTAAGCCAAACTCTCACCCTAATGCTACCCTAGTTCTAACCCTAACACTTAGCTTACCCCAAGCCCTAACTCAATTACTAGTCCAAACCCTATCCCTAATTCTGTCTCTAAACTTAACCCAAAACCTAATCCAAACCCTGATGCTTACACTAACACAAACCCTAGTTCTAAACCTTATCCTAACTGACAACTTAAACCTAACACTAGACATATGTATAACACTAATACAAAAAAAAGAGCCATAACCATAACCCTAGTTCTTACATTATCCATAGACATAGAACTAGCCATAAACCTCACACAAAACCTAGCCCTAATACAAGCTCTAAACCTAAACCTAAGCATAACCTTAACCCTAACCCTAGCACAAACCCTAAGCCTAATGCTTGCCCTAGATCAAACCCTAGCTCAAACTCTAACCCTTACTCTAAACATAACCCTAGCTTTAACACTAACTCTAACCCTATCCCTCATCCTAACTGAAACCATAGCCCAAATTCTAGCTCTAACTTTATCCATTACCTTAGACATAACCATAAACCAAATGCTAAACCTACCCCTAACCCTAACTGTAGCCCTGACTCTAAACATAAACCTCGCCCTAGCCCTAACCCTAACTCAAACCCTAACACTTACACTAAAACTAACCCCAACATTAGCCCAAGTTGTAACTCAAACCCTAGCCCTAATCCTAACTTTAACCTAAGCCCTAACACTAGCACTAAACATACTTATTACTGTAAATATAAGCCTAACCAAATATTTACTCTAGGCCTAACCCAAATCCTATGCCTAACACTCACCCTATATATTACTCTAAACCTAACCTAAAGTGTAAACCTAATTTTATCCATTACTCTAACCCTAACCCTAACCCTAATGCTAATTTGAGCCCTAACCTTAAACCTTAACCCAAACCAATCCTTAACCCATACTCTGACCATAATAATAATCTAGCTCTATACCTGACCCCTATGCTAAACCTAATCCTTACACCAGACCTAGCCATAAACATATCCCTAACTCTATCCCTAACCATAACCCTAGACATGATATTAGCCCTAGCCCTTATTCTAGACCTAACACTAACACAAACCCTAGATCTAATACTAGTCCTAAACCTAGAATTAATTCTAAACGAAACCCTCACCTAGCCCTATAACTAAATATAAACCTTGTCCTAACACTGAACCTAGCTATATAACCCCAACCTTTCCCCTAAAACTAACCCTAACCTTAGCCCTAACCATATGCCTAACCCTTACACTAATCATAGCGCTAAACCAAGCCCTATTTGAACCCTAACCTTAACCCTACCCCTAAACTTAGCCATTGTTCTAACCCTAAATCTTAAACTAAACCAAACCCTAACCAATAACTAGCCATAACCAAGCTCTAATTCGAGTCTAGGCCTAAAACTAACCCTCACTCTGACTCATATCCAAACACAAAGCCTAGCTCTAAATATCACACTAACCCTCAAACTAATGCTAACACTAGACCTAACCGTAAACCTAACCCTAAAACTAATCCTAATCATAACCCTAGTTCTTACATTGGCCTTAGCCAAAAGCTAGCATTAACTGTAACATAAAAATAGCACTAATCCATGTCCTAAGACTAGATTTAACCCTAACCCTAACCCTAAAACTAGCCCTAAACCTAACCCTAATCCTAGCCCTAATCCTAGCTCTAATCCTATCCATTACCCCAAAACAAACCCTATTCATAATGCTAACTATA